>NW_025766688.1:0-25524 GCF_003918875.1 Haliotis rubra
AAGTTGTTTATCGTCAGCTTGCAGATTGCATAATATGGATAAAGTTGTTTTATCGGCGGCAGCTTGCAGATTATAATATGGATGAAGTTGTTTATCGTCGGCGGATTAAGAGCAATATTTTCCATATCTCCAGTCTCTATTGCTAGATTAAAGTTCCCGCATCCTAAATTTTGAAGGGCAGATCTCAAATTTAAATAAATATTACAATTTAAATTATTTTTCTACATCTAACAAGGAGTCTTATACTGACAATAATAAACAGTTTATGTGAATTTTCAATGGAAGATACCAGGATTGCTTTAAATTATCGGTCAGTCGTTGTTTTAATATCTTACGTGGTAGGGTTTCCACAAGGATCCCGTCTTAGGTTGGTTCTTTTCACCTTATATAAAGGAGCTTGATGTCAGTGGAAGACAAATGGACAGACATCACTATGTAGTATTGGCTCTCAAGTCCTACAGATCCATGGAGTCAAGGCCCTTCAGGTGCACAGGGCTTTAGGTAAGATTGAGCATGACGTAGAAGACATCCAAAGGCATGGATGCATTACAACAAACTAAAACTGAATAATGAGTGACAAGACGGACTGCATTGTCCTAGGGCCACAGAAAAGGAGATCACAGTGTGGTCTTACATATTTTAAGGTTTGATAATACAAAGACAACCCAGGTGTGATTATCGGCTCAGATGTGTCACTGGATGATCATTTCCCATCTGATGAGCTGCTTTGCTCAGTTGCGTACTATTGGACATATGCGACCATATCTCACCCACCAAGATCTGCCACCACTCTTGTCCTGTCTCTAGTTAGCAAGGCAGGATTGATTATATAACTCCTTCTCGCTGGGTGCCACTAAGACACAGATAGGAAACTTCAGCGTGTGCAAAACGCTGCTTTTACGTATAGTGACCCAGTCACGTAAATCTAGTGGCAACTCTGAAACTCCTACATTCGCTACACTGGCTGCCCGTTTACTATAGGATTCAATTCAAACTTCTGTGCCTCACTTTCTCGCTGTCTGTCTGGATCCTGCCCCTGTCATTATCTGGCCCAGTTCCTCACAGCACCGCCCATGTCAACTCTCTCCCGTTCACAGGATAAACGTTTACTCGTTATCCCACTGTTAGGACTTCTACGTATGGTGAGAGGTGCTTTTCGTATGCAGCCTCTACAGCCTGGAATCAACTACCCCAATATCTACGTGACTGTACCCAGAACTTTCTAATTTTAAATCTTTACTAAAGACGCACTTTTTTCAGAATTGGCTTATGAGTCGTAAAGCTATAATTCATTGCATTGTTTCCATGTATCTCTCTAATCTTTTATTTATCTCGTCTGTCATGCTTTGAGCATGAACGACATTCACAAACGTCTGTGTATTATTGTTAAAAGAACATGCAAATGGCATTTATGATATGACTGAAATACCAAATGAAATAAAATATGTTTAACATTGTTTACACAGTTGCCCACGTCCAACATCATCTGACTGATTTCAGCATTTTGTAGCAGTTTTTTCAGTCTGTTTGGGGGTAAGTACAATAAATAGCACCAATATTTGATAACCTTAGTCCCATATATACAATTTGTAGAAAGTCTACCACATTCTCCAAGTACCACATTGTATTACAAGTTGATTTACCAACTTTGAAATACTTACAAAATTTAGACATGCAGCCTCTATGAGTTTACAATAACGCTGGGTGCCCAAAACTTCAATCCATAACATAGCTATAGGTGAGATCATACAATCAAATATTTTAAACGAATCTTACAATTGTACCACCACGACTTTGGAAGTTATTTACAGAAAATATTGCCTTATTGGCCTGAGAAACAAGACATGTCTGTGCTTTGCTCCCATACAAGTTTTGGTGTAAATACAAGTCCTAAATATTTATAAAGGGATACATATTCAGATTTGTTTACCATTGTAATACCATTTTTTCACTGTAATCTTAGAGGGCCACCATTTCAGAAACAAGAATATTAGTCTTTTAATGTTACTTGTGACATACCAGTGAGTTTACAATTTCCTCAAGAACATTAATCTTGCCGTAATTGATTGCATGTATCGGGCAGTGCCAGGGCATCATCAGCAAACATAGAGTAGACATGCATTATTAGAATCTGATTAGAGCAGTTGCACCTGGAATACCTCAATTCCATTCAAAGTTCATAGCATTATTAGAGATAATAAATAGTTGAGGGCTTAAAACACATCCTGGCAGTGCAATGTTACAAGAGGAAAAATATTTAGACAAACCTTTGATTTTCTAGCACAGAAGCTGATAAATTCTAGGTGTTGTTTTTGCAACATTAAAGAGTTTACCACATATACCAATTTCAGAGGAGGGACTGAAGTAAAACATCATGCTTAATGGTGTCAAGGCTTTGGAAAAATCAAGTAAAGACAGTAAAACCTACCACCTTCTTTTTACAAGATATTTCCTGAGTTAAGTATGGAGGAAAATGTGACCAGTTATTAGAATGAAATTGGCTCTAGGCCTGCTTGGAACTCACCTAATGAATTTCATTAATATCACACTGTTTCTAGAGGCGTTTGGTCAAAATAGGAAGTAAATATTTTACAAAACCAAGTCCAATGGGGGTTACCTCCTATAATTAATAGGGTCAATGCTGTGAGTTTAAAATGGGACATGAAGTATGCACTCTTGCTCCAGCTTTTTAGAGAATTACTTACTTTCCATCAAAATAATTTTAATTTAAAATGGAGTAAGAGAGTCCTGTGTCTCAATTACTAGAGCTTTAAGAAGATCTCAGTTACACCATCAAGGTCCTGGTGGCTTATTAGTAGAAATATTGTAACATGAAACAAACTTCTTGTTGAGTGAGTTGCTGCATTCGTGTGGCATGTCTGTGGTGGATGCGACTCAACATCCTTGGGACATCTATTTCATTGACACAAGTAAGGATAAAATGTAGTTAGGCCACTGTTGACCAAGAAACAGAGGCAGATATATTACTAAGACATTTATACTGTTTGATAATTCCAAAACTGCTTAGGATGTTACTTTGAAACAACAAGTTTATGTCTCTGTGTATACATGTAATTATCCCTCTTGATGCCCACAGTGTCTTCTTGAACCAGATTGCTGAAGTTGTCTAAATATATCAGATCTTGATTATTATCTCTATATGATCTCTAAGTGCAGAATATTTATCATGTTTTTAGATTGTTCCAGCTCTTCATCCCACCATGGAGGTTGAAGTTATCACTAGAGACTCATGTGTTATGTCTGTTGTGATACACAGTCCCAGTATGCGCTGCTGCTTCCTGGGAATACACTGGTAAAATACGATTTACTGCTTCATTGATGTCTGTATATGCAAGGATCGTTCAATGTATCAAGGGGTATCCATGAATGATTTAGTGAGGGAATTATTCAAAACTTCATTGTTGGAGTCCTCAGAGAAAACACATATATCTAACCCAGTTACCGTCTTCTTTGTTTCTATTTGGGTATCACTCATTGCAGAGATGGTAGAGTTGAGCATGGAACAGAGTAGATGGAATGTGGGGCTGGGAACAGAATGACAGGAAAGGTCAGAGTTCCGATTCAGAAAGTCAGTCACATGAGGAAATAGTGATGAGCTAGCTAACATATAATCAACAACTACTTGACCCATTATAGGTGGCTTTGGAGTGGGGTCACAGACTTATCATGATGCATTCGTCCATTTAATGTATGGATTCCAAATGTGCGACATGCTCGGACAATTTTATACCATACTTGTTGTAGGCCTGAGAGTCTTTAGTGGATCTAGAATATCAAAATTATCACTTCGGATAGTGTCATCATACACACGTCTATAGTGTCATCAGGTATATAATCTAGAAACTGCTTCATCCTGGCATTAAAATCCCGCCTGACAGGAGAACATGCTCCTCTGGATAGATCCAAGATCTGATAGGTGGGAAATATACTCTTCTAGGATAGATATACAATCGTTATCAATCTCATCACTTAGATAGAGTTGAATTCTCTGAGTGAAACATGCTTGAATATTAATATAGTGTCCCTGTCCCATGTTAATCTTGAAGTATATAGAACAAAGAGCAACACAGTCAACCAGAGCGTGTATGATTTCTGTACTTAAGACCATTGCTAGGTTTAAAGGGCGCAACAAATGATAATCATACAAACGATGAATGGAGCCATTCACAATAAGGGCTGACTTGAGTGAAGACTCTCACACCGCCAGCACCAAACAGCGACCAAAGGCGATTTTGCCTTCTGACGAACCTGTTGGAGACATTGTAACCAGGCAAGAAATCGCTAGAACTCACCCGATGCATAGAATTATTCCAGAGAAGCCGATCACATCAAACTTGAGGTGCAGAATGACTTTAGAGGAGAAACGCCATTTAATCAAATTGCGGACATCAATGTTCATGATAAAAACTTACATTGTGGATTTGATTGCCAAACAATCAGACCTTGGCCTTCCCTCGTATGTTGTTTGGAAGTAGCCTCCTTGATGTTTTGCTTCGGGTTCGTGACATTGGACACGTGGTCTGGCTATCCCGCTGCACTGCGCAACTGGGCGATGTTCCATGCGATCGGACGATGAGTTAAAGAGATTACGTGAGACACAAACAATATCCTTCTTCTCAGGTCAATGAAACATACGCGGTATCGATAGTGCTTATTTCACCTCATCTTCACCCTTTTATTGGCGTTGCGAGCCTCAACAAACCAAGGTGACAGGGCTCGCCTGTCCTCGAACTCGTCGTAGAAATCCTCCGTGACACGCTGATTGCTACCTCATTAAGCCAGTTTCTCACGAGCACGCATAGACATTACTTTTATCTGTACTTTTCGCAGACTTCCTTTCTTTACAGGCGATTGTAGTTTCGAGGTTTAGTCAGTGCGCCCTCCACAATAACAATGTTACCAAAATCCATATCAAACATCAGTTAGAAATGTCCACTGTAATTTTTCCAGAGCTGTTCCATGTTTGCCGGAGTTACCTGCCGAGTCCATAAAATGCAAGGATTTTCCGACGGCTTCCTTGATTCAAGATCATCTATCTTGTCTTCCAGATCTTTAACTTGTCAAGTTAACTGGCATTTTCACAATCCGCAACTGGGCGAGCTGATCATTGCATATCGAATGCCCGTGGTATCCAACTTTTGTGTGAAGCGATTCAAAGTTTTTATCCATGTCACATTTTTTAGTTCAGAAAACATCAATTTCCCATCATCGTCACTAGTCTGACCATTATTTCCAGCCTGGAGAACCATCATACCTAGTATGCAGAGTAGAATTGGCGGGTATGAGGTCCTGGGTTCATCTCCACAGATCCACTTGCCGCTAGCAGCGAAGGCCGAGGAAGGAGTAAAAGTCAATAAACACAGCAAAGAAACTGGGCGTTGATCGACTGCACAAGTCCATCTGGAAACTTCGTTTACTTGCATTTGGCACAATACAAACATGCCAAATTTAGCCCGATATTAGGCTAAAGAAGTTCCCATTGCTGAGCAGAGAAGAAAAATCGTGGCTACACCATTTCGACGCATGCGCACCAAGGAGGAACGTTTAATATGGTCCTCTTGAATAGCAATCAATATCAATATATTAACATACATTTTAAATATTTTCAGCGCTTTTGAATTCAGTAAAGCCCGTATAATAGAAGTAAAGTATGAATGCTTAAAAATTAGATTTCGATATCACTCCTCTTGTTTCTTCGAGGCACGCCCGATATGGTTAGGCATTCAGCGAGGTTTTACATTGGCTGATTGCATAAACTGATATTTATTATATTACTAATACTATTTCCTATCATACCACCGGTGAAAACTATGGAATCGAGAAGGGACATTGTCGCGTTGTCACCCTCTCAAAACCAGCAAATGAGGCCACAAAATTAACCAAAGCGCGACAATGCGACAACGCGACATTTCGGCCATTTGTCGCATTGACGCAATGTCGCATGACAGCGGTTTTGAATAATATTTTTTCTATTCCTCCAAAGGGGCGACAATGCGACATAGCTGACAATTACCAAGGTCAAAATATCCCGTTGTCCGCGTTGTGAGACTGAACAGACAGATAGACAGTCAAATGCGTGATCACGCATCACATGAATGGTACAGAATGATTTATAAAATGTTCTGCTCTTAATTCTAATTTGTACATTATATAAGAATAAAAGAAACATTCTTAATCATATCGACATTTTGCAAGGATTGCGCCAATATGGATAAAGTTGTTTAGCGAATAATGTTTTCTATTCCTCCGAGGCGGAAACAATGCGACATAGCGACAATTTTCAAGGTCAAATATGTCCGTTTGTCGCATTGTCGCCAAAAAAATTTCCCTACAACAAAACATTTATCTTGTACACACTGGAGTGAGTCGGCTCCCGTCCTTCTCTATCCCCAACTAAACTCCCTTACATTATATTAAAAAGCCATACCGTTGCAAAGACTAGTACACCAAACAAAAAGGCACCCTTAAATTCAGGAATAAACCCTTTAAAACATCCCTATCCAGCCACATTACGAATTATGAAGCTCGATTATCAGATTTACTCACAATGTCAAAGACCCGCACCGCACGTTTCGCATGGCAAACATAAACATCATTACCCTGCCTCCCCAGCCCTGCTTTTAACATTTTAAGCCCTTTTCATCTGTTTAGTAGACTCCTTATTAAACCAAGTAACCCGTAGGTTCCAACTGTTCTGCACAATAGAATCACAATGCTCTTTACACCACTTGCTTAGTCAGACTTATACGCAATCAGCTTCCCCAACCCTCTTACGTCCAGCTTCTCATCTCACCATCTAAACTAAAATTATTTTCGAGTATACAGGTGTTTCCTTATGATACAGTGCTTTATTCCCCAAGTAATGAATTTTATTACGTTTTGTTGAAACACACCTATCACGTCGGTCGATGACTTGTGGCACTGTCTCAAGTCGATGATAGTTAGAGATATAGGGACAGACAGACTATATAAGTATGTGAAGACAAGCCATTCTTGTAAGAGTATGGGAGACTATAAGCACATACATTTAAGACAATACCTTTTCACATAATAGTAAGAAATATATATGTATGAAATATGCACACATAAAGACGAGATAGAAGGCACAGGGTGGTATGGGGAATTCCATCACTGATACAATAAAAGCCCGACCCGGGGGAGTGGGTTTGGTTGGTTTGTTGTTTTGTTTAACACCGCACTGGAACACACGATGTTTAGGGTATATATTCTTGAAATCCTTCATCAGGTGAATGAAGAGACAAGAAACTAGGAGAGCAAGAAGCTAAAGACCCGTACATTTGGAAACAACGAGGTGATAATAAGATAACAAGGGAAGGAAAGCCAGTTGTTAATTATTGCTAAATTGGTAGAGATTGGATGGACAAAATGGAAGCCGAAAGAGTTATTAAAATAAATAGAATTATATAGTTATTTATCTTTTAACAGACTTTTTAGAGCACTCATATATTTCAACGAAACACATTCGGTTTCTGGAGTTAAAGGATTAATTAACTTAAAATGCCACAGAATTTGAAAGCATGTTCATGTTGTTTTCTATACGACTAAACCAAATGAAATAAAGCCTCCTGTTGGATTAAATTATACGCAGGTTAGACGTCATGTGCAGACAGGGCAGAATTATGTGAAATATCGGCTTCTCGCTTCCCTAGCTTATTGCTTTCTCACCTATATCGCTTCCTATATCACTCGCTTGCGCCCGCTCATATCGCTTTCTGCCTTGGTATATCGCCGGCCGCCTCGGCTCTTTTGCTTTATCGTTTTCTCGTCTCGCTGTTATCGCTTTCTCGCCTTGGTATATCATAAGCTTTCATAAATAACTTTTGGCTATCGTTTTTCTCGTCTCGTATCGGCTTTCGCTGCTCGCAAATTATCGGCTTCCTCTCATCTCGTGTGATCGCTTTGCCGATTTCTCGCCTCGAATTTTAAGGCGAAGCGATGGCCCTAATCAGCCACCATACATTTCTGGTGTCCGCCGTGATGTTCCTGGAATAATGCTACAAAAGCAGCGTAAAACCAAACTCAGTCAGTCAGTCAGTCCAGTCTATGCAGACACAAAACTTATCGGATATATGCATCGGATACTTGCACAGCAGGAAGGTAACGGCATTTGAATCATGTGGAGATTATCTTACTGGTATAAGTATCATCTGACTATGAAGCATTCTTCGTTTGGCAGTAGAGAATTATAACAATGCCATTCTTTTACTTTATCACTAGCATAAGTCTGTCCAAATGAATATTATTCACGCTTGAGAATGCAATAGAACATGACATGATATATGACATGCATTATTTCTAATGGCCAAAGGTATTCAAATAGATTTTATGGATTATATGCATCACTACCGGAATTTGGGGTACACATTAATTTCTTATGGATTTTCCAAGCTAATTTGGATGCATTTTAAGATTGTAATGCTTCTCGCTGAATCCACACAAAATGCTTGCACAAAATCACTTAATGAGCTTTTGTACATTTGGAACCCATTTATACACGTTGGCTGTGTCTGTGTTTAGAACCTTGGGAATCTTCCTTTTAAATGGTCCGAGTAGTCAAACTGGCAGTCTGAGGTCAGTTCCTTAGATGGAGTCAGCCGATTGTTGTTGTTCGTCGGAGGCAAATATCTCGTGTTCCCATTATGTTGAAAATGACTCCAAAGAGTTGAGATCGTGTTTCGGATGGAGACCAACATGTCTGGCCCAATTTCCATTTACGCAGCTACCTAAATCGATATCATCCCATTTGTCTGTAAGCCGTGGCATCTTTAAGGTTGAAATTAACGTGTTTTCCACAACATGCACAGGCTAGAGAATAATCAGCCGTTCTTTAATCTAGATTTCTCAATATCAAGTGTGAACTTCACCTAAAACGTGAAGGCTGGAGGTCTCGATTATGTGCTTAAATTGATTTCATTGGGTGGCAAAGAGGCAAAGCAACCATGGATCACTGCAAATCAGGGATGAACCGAGGTATTTGTTAAAGAAGGTGAAGCTTCCTGCATGGACCCCTAGCTGGATTTCCACCCTCACACACACACACACACACACTCACATACACCCACGTTGTTCACAGGAAGGTTATGTTAGCCTCTGCATATAGACTGTCTACTGGAGAGGTCCTGAAAGCTCCTGGTCCTGGATAGAATCTAATTTTTCTAAAATTGCTTTTTGCAGGCCCCACCATAAACAATGGAGCCGTAGTCTGGATTTTGGAAGTGAACCAAAGATGCTGTACAAGGAGGAGGGTAATCTGATCCCTCCCGACTCTGTATTTGAACCGATTTTTTTAGTAAGTCCAGAGCCTTCAAGCACTTGGTTTTTCAAATACATGTGTGGTAGGATTTGTCAGGTGGCGGTCGAATATGAGACCCAGGAATTTGGCCTCTTCTATTACCTTGATGGGAGTACCATCTAAAGATACGTCTGGATCCTTTGTGTGGTCTGTATTTTAGTGACAAAAGTGAATACAACTTGTTTTGGATTTTTGAAACTTAAAGCCATTTTCATTGGCCCATTTTGGATTTTGTTAAGGCAGAGTTGTAGCTGCCTTTCTATTGCGCGTGCATGTTCTTACCAACGACATGAAATATTGAAATCCTCGTCCACGAAAAGGGACCCATCTACACAACTGTTCAGGACGTTAGTGAGGCTGTTAATTTGATGCTAAAAGGGTGACAGACAGGATGCTGCCTTGAAGGACGCCCTGATCTTGGGTGGAAATAATCCGACATGTGGAACCTACCCGTACTTGAAATTGTCTGTTGTTTAAAAAACTGATATTTGAACTGAGAGTAATCGGCCCTCAATCCAAATTCATTATAAATCTTTAAAAGATACCATGTTTCCACGTTCGATCGTATGCTTTTCTAAATCGAAGAAGATAGATACAGTATCTTGTTTGTTGACGATGGAATTTTTTCATGAAAGATTCCAGATGCACCAGATGATCAATGGTACTTCCAGTTTTCGGAAACCACATTGGAGGTCACTAAGGAGGTTATTGGTCTCCAAGTACCAGATTAATCGATTGTTGACCATGCGCTCAATGGATTTTACATAAACATAGCTAGTTAGTGATATAGGACGGTAGTTTGAAGGATGGGTATGATCCCGGCCAGGTTTTGGTATAGGGATGATAATGGCGTTTGTGCCACAGAAGGAGGAAAGTTGCCGGTTGTCAAATGTCATCAAATATATTGAGTAGAGTTTCCAAACTTGAATCAGGAAGGTGTTTCAGAAGCTGATAATGATATCATCGAGCTCACCTGTTGCAGTGTCGTGAGCCTGCCCCAGAGCAGTAACGTAGTTCATGGAGAGAAAACGTTTCATTGTAATCCTCCACCATTATGAGAGAGTTAAAATTGACTGATTTCTTTTTCTTGTTGGGTTTGAGTATTTCTGGAACTTGGGGTTATAGTTTGACGAGGAGTGGAGTGGTTTGCCAAAAGTTTCGACAAGTTTGCTTTGCAATTTCCGCTTTATTGGTTAAAAGGGGAATCACCATCACTTGAGAGATGGCAGGAACACCAGATTTTGGATCCTTTTCCCTTAATCTTTTGAATCATGTTCCACACCTTGGACATGGGTGTGCAGGAGTTGATTTTGGACACATGTTTCCTCCATGACCGGTGTTTAGTTTTGTTTAAATGTACGTCTCTGCCCTGGCACTATTATCATTTTAACAGCATTCAGGTTAAGTGCATAGTAGGATGTTGACAAAAGTATTTGTACGCCTTCTTCCTATTTTTCCCTCACTTGTTTGCAGTTTGTATCAAACCATGGTTTGCGTATGCTTGCAGGTTTGCAGAGGACTTAGGAATGGTTTCGTACTCGAATGGTATTTACAAGATATCAGAAAATAGTTCCATGGGATCAGGGAACATTCCACCAGGAGTTATCCGGTATAAGCAGAGAGTTTGGAATAATGGCCAATTGGCCTCCAGTAAAATTCCATCTTGTTGAAGGTGGTTCATCCACAGGAGTGATTGGAGTAAGAATAGTTTAGGAAATTAGTCCCACTTCCCACAAAAGGTCCTCGATGGACCGACCATTCAAACTCGTTTAAAAGATTAGAATCCATGAAGTGATAGATCAAGTGCAGAGTATGTTCCAATTGCTTGGGATGGGGAGATAGGTGTTTGATCCATCGTTGAAGATGCATAGATCATTATTGGAGAGAAAAATCTTCAAGGACTGCTTTTCCTTATTTTTGTATCAATTACTCCCCACTTAGAGGAGTTATAGCCGTTCAAGGTGCCTATGACTTAGTGCAGGGCTTTTAGAGTTGATTATACAGAGTTCTGAATATCTGAGCGTAGATGCTTGCCATAGGAACATACACAATTAAGGCCAGAGGACTGGGAAACAGATGGCATTGGGAGTAAAGAGGCAGAACACTGGTGAAAACTAAAACGGTAGGTCCACTTGGAAATCAGTGATGTATTTGTAACAGTTGGGTAGAGACAGTCCTACTCTACCCAGCATCCACCCAGCTAACATACCAGATTACACTCTCGTCAGAGCTGGACCAAAAACTGTTCTCTTTAGAAAACAATACAATGAAAGTCAGTTTCTTCACAAATATAGTCCTTTGGCTGGAGTCATCGCAGCATTTTAGGAATGACAAATGTAACCGTCGTATTTGTGTTGAAGATTGTCTATCAAGTTTAGGTTCCAGCGGGTGCTTGCTCCCTCGTGAACTGCGGACCCTGACACTGACGATGTAAAGAGAGACATAGTGGTGACACAGTATGTGTTAAGGGTAAGACTCCTTGTTTGGCCAAGCCACAGGAATCTTTAAGTTGTAACGGAAGGACGAAGAACTCTTGAGATGGATCTCGTTTGTATCAGGATTGAGTTTGTACCTGAAAGTGTTTTCACAAGATCCGATCTGACTGGCATATAGTAACATTCAGGTGAAAATTGGGTGCGAGCTTCTGGTGTCAGATTGTTTGGTATCTCCTGGATGAATCTCTTCCTAATTTCGGTGGCAAATCTGGTGGGCATTTGGTAACAACATCATTTCTGCATCATCTCAAACGTGGCAAGGCAGAAAAGAGTAGGATCTATCAATTTTGCTTTAGAGTGGAGTAATTGGCTATCTTGTGGAAAGGCAGATGTATTTCCCTTGTCTGCGATGCTGTGGACCGGACTTCATGACAAATCTGCACACATATTATTGATTATCCCCTTGCAAAGCCAAGACACATGATAGAAACAAGGCACTCCACTTTTTCTCTTGTACTTTCATACTCCCATGTCATTGTAGATATTATTTGATGGCTTTCCTCTGGTGCTGTACAGTGCTATTTGTCCAACCAATGGAACTGGCCTATACAATTTATCACTCCTAAACGTTTATGTATATATCAAGGCATAAAGATTCAGCTCAGCAAAAGGATATCACGCCGTTTTGATTCGTAAACATTGTATCCCAGCAATACTGGTTTACTTGCTTCACATTATGCAGATGAGAGTGCCTGAAGAAACAGGGAGAAACATAGCACTGGGACGGCCAACAGCAATTCAGTCCCTCCTTCGGACCATCGCGGGAAGGCTAAGGGTGCCGTGGATGGTAACCACATGCCTGTCTACTCACAGGGCAGTTGTGCTCATTCAGCCTTCTATTCTCTCCGAACTGGTGGATCAAGTTGATCTCAGCCACGTATACACAATAAACGTAATTGCCATATACAACAGGAGACGGCTTCAAGGTAAAGCGCAAATCCGAACGATCGATAATTAGTAGGTAATGAAACCAAATGAAACTAAAGTTTTAAATCAGAATT
The DNA here is from genome assembly GCF_003918875.1 of Haliotis rubra. NCBI lineage: Eukaryota > Metazoa > Mollusca > Gastropoda > Lepetellida > Haliotidae > Haliotis > Haliotis rubra. The sequence continues at coordinate 12,831 of NW_025766688.1, forward strand.
AGTTCCTGTCACAAAATTAACCCAATCCCACCGCGCTATCAGCATTGCTTAGAAGTTGGACTGGTTTCCATGCCCACGCACACCATTTATTCGTTATCATCTCAACATTTTTCGTTTTTTCAGAAAGACGACAACTTACACAACTGTGAGAGGTTCCTTCACTACTCCAGCCATGTGTGTGACAACACAGACCGCCAGTTCGTCTGTCTTCCATACCAGATCCGTCAGGAAATGTGGTCAATGTGTCCTTTGCGCAGAGCACAAGAGCTCAGTTCATCCGGAATTTCAAGACGAGGGGCTTCTTACCCTTTGTGAGAGTGGAAGTCTATGATGCGGTTACAAACGATCAAGGTTGGTTGCTTCAGGTAACGAAATTTAGGTTCTTGGGTATGAGTACAAGGCTTGACACCATTCAGTTACAAAATAGACGGTATAACAATATCGTGTAAAACAGTGCTACCCACTCACTCCACTCACTACACTCACTCACTCCCTCACTCACTCACTCAACACTCACTCCACATGCACATGTTTTGGGCTTTATCCTGTCACAGTCATGCTTGTTTCCATATTTTCATTAGGTCTTTGTTTTAGAGCAAGGTCAAATTTCTCTTCTCAAATCATTTGGAACGAAAGCTGGCTTTTGGTTCTCACATGGTGATCTTTACAAAGGAAACATCGTTACCTTGATCAACCCATTGCACGTCATACCATGATATTTTTCAGACAGCTTGTTGGTATTTGAAGGCTGGAAGTAATCAAGCGATGAGAAAGTATGTAGCACATGTCATTGCCACGTTCCAATACCAAGTTTTACAGGTCTTAAAATTGAATTTAATTCTCCAGTACTATTCTGAAGACAATAATAGAAGTGTTAAAATTGACTTTCAATGTCTACTCAGTCCTAACATTCAAACAGAATAATATTGTAAATATTTTGCAATATTACCACAACAGCTATCGCATGCAACATAGGAGGCTTCAGTGCATGTATGTCTTGAGTAATTTGTTTCAAGGTTGCATTGGTTCTAACCACTCAAAGTGACAACTGGTAGGAAAGATGAGGAGCTAAAGCTATTACCCTTGGTCGTTGGAAGAGTCACGAACCATGTCTTAGCGCATGTAAACAGCTACCCAATTGTTATTTCATCAACCACAACGCAAAAACGGAGAATGCCGGACGGCTGCGGAGTCTTGTGAAGAAGAAAGACTTTAAACACTCTTCCCGCTGGAACCCACATGCTCTCTGTGTTGATTTGCACACAATGCTATTTACTGGTCAACTACTAGGAAAGGTGCGAGGAGGGATGATGGATTAAATTCAGACCCGAGCTGTTTTGCTTAGCTATATCTGAAAAATCATATATAAGTAAAAACAAATGAGCATAAACATAATTAAAAGAGCTTCAAATGTATTTTTTACCTTGTGTATTTGACCATTTCTTTGTTTTCAACAGTTAGTTGAGCCCCATCTCACCTAGGGACTCCACCTCCGCCGAATCCACTTACCCACCTACCTACCCACTCACTCACGTTCCTTTAAATTTAATTTAAATTTCCTTTAAACACAAACTTCTGGTAATAAAATGTGATACACTTGCATTGTTATTCTCTCTCTTGAGAATCATTCTGACTGGGATCTGGATGTGCAACAACAAAACACTGGAAGGAGAAAGAGTATTTTTTGTTCATGTTCATGCAAAAGCCATGTGTCATGATATATATAAATATTGTCAAATACTTTTCGAAGTATGGTTGAAATATAACGAAACTCCTGAAGGGACATTGCATGTATCCCCAATCTCATTAGATAACCACTTATAATCTGGATACTAACAACTTTAAATCTCTGCATACTGTCCTTACAATTTACACATTACAATAGCTAGTTCACAGTAGTAGTGTTATGGGGTTCTCTATACCGACATTTTCCTATGGAGATTTAACATGGCCCGACTTACTTATGTAAATGAGGGTAAAAATACTCCTTGACGTTAGACCCGTATCTTGAGTTATACCCTATACACGAAATCAGCCGAACGTGACACATCTCCACATCCACAATCCAGAGCCAGAACATATTTACTGCTTTCACAAACCATAAATCGATGGTTAGCTGCATGAATTGGAGTGTGTGTGTGTTTATGAATACCCACAAGGGTTGCTTCTTTGTGAAACCTGGGTTATTGCGTGGAGTTACACACGAGGTATAAATACTCGTATACATCACACATTCCTTCACCACGCCTAGTAAACCATAAAGGGAGGGATAGTGATGAATTCTGAAGAAGTTTGTGAATGTTTTATCTTCACCATTTCGAGCGTGCTTTAACGAATCCCACTCCACAAGAGTCACATCATTTTCCGCAGTGTATTTTGTTGTAATTTCCCAAGATTTGAAGTCGGCGAATCAACAGGAACGTAATCTATCGATTTCACAAGCAATTGAGTCAGTGAATGAGGAAATTGTCATACAGAAGTGGAGAGCTTATATAAACAAGATACCCGGAATGTGCGACATATCACCGATGTATTACCTTAAGTATCAATGCAGAGATTTTCGGGATACGCGTTTTAAGACAGATCGCTGGGTAGATGAACTTTATCACATGCTTGACGACGCACCTCACACCCAGCGTTGATAACGATGTCACACAAACACTAGCTTCGTGATTATTATGACCCAAAAGAAACCGGAGGAGCTCTCGTGGATTTCAAAAAGTTTATACTCATTGAGACGAAACGATCCGAACATCAACCCAACCACAGTTAAAAGGTGGCTTAACGCATGCAAGACGCTTTATAATCTTCACTTAAAGGAGCACGCCAGAAGATTCAAGAGAAACTGGGTTATCGTTAGCAGGGTGTCAACGTCCAAGCTATCACGCCGCATCTGGTTGATGTTTCAAACATAACCGACACCAATGATGGTATAAAATATCCGCTTATCGTTATCGACTGTTTTCAAAGATTCGTCTGGACTGCCTCGTTAGGAATAAGAGGTCGGATACCATAGCATCAGCAATGAAGACTATATTTCAATCTCTAAGAGGAAGGTTCCATTCATTACTCCGAACGGACAAGGGCGCAGAATTCCGAAATAATGTGGTGAAACGAGTCTATAGTCAATATCACATTAAACATTTTGTAACACAGAATAGTGATATTAAAGCTAATTACGCCGAACGTTTCATACGAACGCTGAGAACCATGCTTTTTAGGTATTTTAACTTATAAGAGGACTTATCGTTATGTGGACATTTTACAAGACATGGTATATAACTATAACCACCGCCCTCCGTACACCTCGTTGAAAGGGAGGGCACTGGCAGAAGTTAATCAACTAAGAACGAAGCCGATTTGGCTAGATATTTATGACACCTCACCACGAGTGAAAAGTGAATTATCATCTCCATCTTCACATCATCACACCAACCTTTGTGTTTAAAATAGGTGACCTCGTTCGACTTTCGACGAACAAGAGAACGTTTGAAAAGGAGTACTGAAGAGAAATGGACACAGGAGGTTTTTAGAGTCATCCAATCGCAACCGCAGAGACAACATACCTATATACAAAGTCGAAGATTTACAATCAGAACCCATTACCGGTGTGGTATTCTATCAATCTGAAATGAATAAATTCCACAATGATCCGGACGAAGTGGATTGGCGTATAGAGAGAATTCTGGAAGTATATAGAACTGTGAAGGGTGATAAAACCGTAAGGAGGATCAAACAAGCCCTCGTTATGGTATGGTTTTCCAAAAAAAGTTTACCTCAAGTGGATAGACACTGACGAGATAATATAATCAAGACACGCGGAATAATCCAACCTTCCATCTACGCATTAACGATGAAAGATGAATGGATTGTTGCTCACAGTAATAATAGTTTATTATATTTTCCAGACAACCAACCTCACAAGTTTTCTTTGTATTTACATCAACCGCTTCGTTTGGAAGGTCATTGGACAATCGCTCTCCGTGAATTTTATGCCAAACGAAACAAAGGAGGAAAAAAGAAGAAAGTCACAGATGATATGCTTTACATATACTGTTCTGTGTGCGAACCAATAATCGTAGACGGCGAACGACGACCTCTACTGCGACGGGTAAAGTCAACATCTGGCTCGGTTTATTTGTCATGGAACATTAAAATCCAAGATCCATACAACATAGACGTTCGCCTTGTTAACGATACGATTCATCAAATCGATGTGTATATAACTGACGCCCACAATAACCCAGCAGCATTCTTAACAGATGTGTCTTCACTAACGCTTCAACTTAGGCGATATCCGTTTTTGGTTTAGGAACAATACCATTCATCATCACGTCATGAACGATCGACCTAATTCCCGGAAAGATGAAACGGACGAGGGGTTGTATATTCCAAATATATCTCTATGGCGGAAATACTACGCGGATGTTGCAAAGGGAAAGAAGGACATCACTACTGACTCATTTCACCACACCAACGCAACCGAACATAATCAACAATACCAAGTTAGCAACATTTAGCCTTTAAACCCGGTTCAAGCATGATCACTTCTAGACCAACGCTACCCAGTGCGCAACCTACTTCCTCAACCATCTGCCATCACAAAACCACCGACCGATGCTGAACACGTCATACCACAAAAAGATATAAGAATAGTGAGTCCCAGCGAACAGGTTGTAGACCAAGCAAAAGCTGAGATAAGTGGAACCCTGACTCGGTTTCAAGGACTGCTTTGAGAAGTCGGCGTATGAAGTGGGAATAAAAACACAGATCTAACAAAGACAGCTCACAGTTCGCTGGGAGATCTGTCGCCGAAAGATCAAGTACCGATAAACGTGCCAAAACCCAGGGTGAAGATTTCTAAAAGAAGAAAAGCTCAAAAAGAACATATCCGCGTATAAAGAAGAAGAGGACAATAGAGGATATTTTTGGTTAAACATCATAGCCTTGCTTCTTTAATTAACGATTCTAAGTTTTTACAGAATCACAACCACCAGAACTGTCATTGTTTAACTTAATGCCCCAACCCAAACTGCAGTGGAAAAGAACCTATCTTCAAGACTGTCGTCCTGTAGGTCACCGTTATCTGGAACGACAGCTCCCATTGAATTCCACATCAGTGGTCAAAACGGACTTGGAATACATTGACCTTAGACGCTCATCTTTGTATGTCAAGTGCAAAATAACTCACGCCGACAATCCACACCCAGCATCCCACCTAACCGTGTGGGCCCGGTCAATTTGTTCCTCCATTCTCTTTTCTCAATAAGTGGATGTGTGGTTGCAGGGTCGACTCATTAACTCAACAACCAACCACTCATCCATACAAGGCTATGATTCAAACACTTTTAAATACTTAATTTAATCGATAACAAGACGAAGATGCGGGCTCAACTGTTTTTCAAGGACACCGCTGGTGAATTAGAGATAACCGACCCAAATGGAACCAACACCGGTATGTTCAGCAGGAATGAGTTTACATCGGAGGGTAAGACTTTCGATCTCGAGTCTCCTTTGATGCATGATCTGTTTCAAATGAAACGATATATACTGAACCAAGTTGATGTACAAGTAAAACTGTATCGCTCCAATCCTCAATTCATGCTGATGGCTACTAAAACAGACACAGCTTACGTGGTGCAAATTGAGGACATTGTGCTAAAAGTCATGAAAGTTTGTGTGAATCCTGGGGTGATATGGGGTCATAATGAAGCGCTATCAACCACCCCAGCCAAGTACCCATTCTGCAGAACAGAGGTGAAAATGTTCTCCATCGTAAAAGGTCAAACCAGCTTCGCATTGGGATAACATATTTCGCTGTATTCAGCCCTAATAAAGTAGTAGTTGGGTTCGTATCCGCCAAAGCTACGGGATGGGAGACTTCCACAAGAATCCTTATAACTTCGCTAATTGGGATCTATCACAAATTGCGCTCTTTGTGACGGAACGAGTGTTGGAGAGAGTCCGGACCTATGAAATTACATTTCAGGAGAAACCACAGGACAACAAACCATCATTCCCGCGCATGTCAATCTTTTCGCTCATCGGGATGTTGGTCATCTATTAACAACATTGAAACTCTAACCACCCTTGAAGCATAACCGAGAGGAGTTCGCCGCTGGATATGCTCTGTATGTCTTCATTGGATCCGGTGTTTGGACACAACGATGGAACATATTTACAGCGGAACTTCAGACTCCGGCACAGATTTGCAACTCCGGCTCCTAGAGACAGTATCATGCGTCTCACAGAATTTGACGACATTTTTCAAATAGAGAAAAGAAACATTATTGGTTAGTGTAAGAAGCAATGAACACTCATCAGCTTGGAATGTAATAAACTGCGACTTCGTGTTGCGCATTAACACCACGGAGTGTTCGCCGCTTAATCATCTGTCAAAACACCTCGCGAAAACGGATGAGAGATTCATCACACTGTCCAACAGCGATTATAGTTAACACTGAAAAGTCACATGAACCCGGTCAACACTGGTTTGCTATATGCGTAGATGTGAGAACAATTGAGATTTTCGACAGTTTGGGATTCGATGACGGATTAGCAAGGAATGTGAAAGAAGTGAACGACTTTGTGGAGCAAATAAACAATAAATCACCTAACCGCTATCCTCCCACCAGCCAGGGATAAATTGAGTCATGCAAAAAGTGCAAAGTCAAGAGGGAAGAACGGTGGACAATTTGTTGTGTATTATCTAGTGTTCCGTTGAGGGGATGGTGTTTGAGACAAATTCTCAATCGTTTTTCAAGAATTGTTTATATTGATAACGACTTATTATGTTTACCGGTAGATAATGAAACGCTATCCCCGTTGCCAGGTTAGTTTGTGATCTTAACATCACCCAGACGCGTTCAACAACCACAACCCTCTATTCAGAGATGTTGAGGGGACGAGGAAATGGAAGACCCCGCTGAGTCGCATTAACCATCATCTCCCCGCATCCCGCCTCCTCACCACTATTTTTATAAGCTGAGCAACCCAATCCGGAAAAGTTCGTTTACTTAAAAGACGCATTATCCACAGCAAGACTACATAGTTCGGATAAAAAGATAACGGCGGTTATGTACTGTTATTCCATGGCAGCGGTTGTATGACCATCGAATCAACCTTCCGCCCCCATAACCCCGGATTGATGAGGGTTGGACTTTCACAAAGGTTTACCACGGAAGAGGAAATTATTGAATGGAGGGGATCCTAGTGATCACGAACTGCTTTAGATCGACGACCTCATAGATGAGGTGTCTCAAGAGCTTCAAGCATGTGTAAACTCTTCACAACAATGAGTCATCACTTTAACAATAACGGTGTGTGTATAATCAGTCAAACTCTATTCCCATCAACTAACCTATGGAGTAATATGGTAGAACTATTTCGGCTGAATTCCCACTTTATAGTTCTCTTTAAAAACAGGAGAGACACATCTCAAGTCGCAACGATTGGTCGGCAGATTCAATTACCCGAAAGTCCCATTCTTTCTGATGCTTATGAAAAGGCAACGGATAATCAACCATACGGTTATTTGTTGATAGATCTATCCCACGCAGGTGATAAACCTATCGCTTAGGAACCAACATATTCCCGGCGAGGTGGCGTGGACGGTATACGCACCTGAATAATAATGGACAAACCGCAACATTCAATCGACTATTTCCTAACCCGAGGCCTTCCTCCAGTTCTGCTCGCTCACACCCATTCCGACGTTCAAAGGAAATTACTGTTACAACCATGACCAATCAGCAGATGGATGCGTTGTGTGAGATTTGTTTGAACATTCTTATGGGGAACGTTCCCATATCAGAAGCTCATAAAACACAACCACGAAAAGAAGAAAAACTTATTTACGCCAGATTGTGGACAAGTCGGTGAGTCGAGCTGTCACCAGAAAACACCTCCTAACCATCAGGAACTTGATACCGCTTTATCATTTCTTTTACCGACGACCACTTGTTTATTAACCGTTCTGGTGAAGAGGGAAGCTGACACGTGAAGAAGAAGTTACAGGCGAAGAGTCGGAAAATTATGCCACCGCCGGGAATTAATTCACCGTGTTAAAATGACTTCACAATTCTCGAAGTCAAGAACTGGTGTGTACTCATTCCTGCAGAGGAAATACCTAACAGTTATTGAATAAAACCACTAAAACTAACGCTCCCCAACCGATTCTTTCATGGATGGTAAAATATCCACTCCAAATCAGGGATGAGTAACAGAAGAAGAAGGAGGGAGAAGAGGAAAACACCACCATCTTCGCTGTGATAGAGTGTTATAAATGATAATAACGAAAATCCAACTTGGCTGGGTTGTGCGCGAACCCACTCCCCGCCATTTCGGACAAACATACCACCACAACCAAGAGAGAAGAAAGAAGCAAAGATACACCCCTCACACCGCTCTACAACGCCATTTCACCACTGGAGTGACCCCCAACACGCGATGATTGTTGACTCAATAAACGGGGATTTGTGGTACAAATCTGCCTGTTGGTGATTTGGTGTAGATGAATACAATATTACCATTTGGTGTAGTGAACCGTGTGTGTGAAACACGGATTGTTCTCTCTATATTAGGGTGTATAATGAGGATTTTATTTTACCGTGTATAGCTGTAGTAGCTGTGTATAGCTATTTCAGATATCGTCAGGTTGGTGTAGTAATCACGTTGTTTGGTGTATATCATCACATAGTCGTAATTAACCACGTATAGCATATTTAGTATAATTATAAGCCATATACCAGTTGTATTCACCATGTATAGTTGTAGTAACCATGTATAGTTATTTCATACCGTTGTGTTGGTGTAGTAATGTTATATATATATTATATAAGGTATATTCTAGTTGATGTGTGTGTGATGTATGCTAACCATATGTATACCAATGCACTCTTCTCTGTAGTAGTACGGCTTCATAATAAATTTTAAAATGTTTATGTGAGTACGCTGTCATTCACACCGCAGAGAAATAGTATCAACAAATGATAAGTGAGTGGTGAGTTAGTTTACACCACAAAGCTAGCATTATTCCAGCTATTGGTACCGGACGCACGTGTCATCGAAGTTCGACCTCTTACAAGGTGACACACACACACACACACCACACACACACATACACACGATCCTCTTGCACAAGGTGAAGACTCTCACACACACATGGGGTGAAAGAACTGTATCAAAAGACAAAAGGGGGTAATTCAGTATTTATTATGCAATGGTATAACAATTTCTCTGATTAGATAATGTACAAACATATAAACAACGTACATCCCAATACATTTTACACACCAGTTTCCTTTGATATATTATAATATGATTGGTGTTTATTACTACACACCCACACTTCAATATCCAACATCATAATCAACAACACACCCTAAGAAAGGACTCTTTACTATAGAAGCATTATTAATCATCACAGTTGAGGAGAGAGTGTTGGTGATAATTCATTTATACTCACTCACCTCCGACTGGTGGGTTTTAATTACCAGTTTCAGGAGGTATGGGTGATATTCCATCCTTTCTCACCTCCCGTTTACAGTAAAAGTAGGAAAGTCCCATGCGCCGTTGTTTGTATGTGAACACGGTATTATCCTTTGCTCTGAAACCGATACTTTCTCTGGACCACGACTCTGATGGCGATCTGGAGAACAGCTTTATAAGTTTCACAGGATTTTAATGTTGCGTTTGCTCAGTCCTTTGAACTTGTTTTAACGCCTTTGACCGAACTCAGTCTTTGTTGTAAAACGTGGCGTCTTGGAATTAAGAGATATCATTTGACACCCCTTTGTGATTCCAGCTTAAACAACAATCCTGGAAGTTCTCTTTGTCTCGTTTGGCGTGTGATTCGCAACACGTTCTCGGGAGAAAGTGGAATGACAGCATCCGCTGTTATGTCATCCTGATTGCAAAAACCACCAACCATATTGCATGATACTCGTTCCTTTTCGGGTTTTATGACATCGCCAAACATTGATCCGTGAATTACGAAGTATAAAGAATCTGTATCCATTCTGCAAAGTTCAAGATCATCTTACCTACGAGAAAACGTCGAGGAAGTCAGTAAAACTCCAACATTCGTTGTTTTACGCATTGCAGTAATACATATAAAAATCTCAAACAATCGGAAGGTCTAGGGTGTATTGTTTTTAGCACGAAAGACCTCGAAATCCTCATCGCTTAACTGACACAACGGTGATAAAACGCGCTATTTTATGTTCAATCTTTGCGTTATCATCACCCCCGACGTAGACGCAATCTCGTGCTTTGATTTTGATTTACTAGAATCCATCCCATTCGGATTACTGATCGACTGACCATCAACTGAACTTAGCCAGGATCCGACTGTTATATCCCATTCTGACGGGTGACCTTGTCCGTCAACCAATAAAAACTCGATCCTTCTCCCGGATTCAGGGACGTTTTCCGAACTTTGTATTTCGTAAGACCATGTGTATGTACCAATCGAGGAACGGTGATGCACAACACTTTAACAGTTTCATCCCACCAACCAATAGGAGACGATCTCTGGATAGGAGTGTTCATAAGATGTTTGCATGTGTTGCCTATCGAGGAATGTGGAACTTTACACCGACAAACAAGACATCCTGAAAAGTGCTCCCAAAGATAAGGGACGGAATGTCTCAATTTCAACCATCCCAAAATTCACACCACACACTTTTCAATACCAATGATCTCGCGCTGGATGGGTGATTTGTTCCAATGCTTTACTTATAAACTGGCATGTTTATTTAATATAAATTCCCTCAAATTTGATTGTCTTTTCAAGATACGAAAAAGTCACATTCCCACGTAATAATAAACGGTAGGTTGTAAACCACTTTGCCCTGATGTACTTTTCTCGTGATATATAGTTCTTTCCCAATCGCTGCTTTGGTGTTGTTGAGGTTGAAGAATGGTTTCTCGGCTAAACACCGCATTAACCCGGTTTTGAACATCCATGCCAGTAACAATCTTCGTAATATTCAAACAGGTCTTCGCTGTTTGATCGTATCCATCTACCAAGTGGCGCCCAACGCTGCTTTTCACAACCAGCGTTCATCTTGTGCGATATTTGTATATTCTCGTGTGATACCCAGTCTAACCAATCATAATGGGTTGTATATTTTTCACACGATTTGTTGCTGAACGTCCCGTTTTTCGCGGAAGCCAGCGTATGTGTAACGCCTCATCGGCAACTCCTGTCCTAAACAGAAGAGAGGTATACGCGCTGTTGCCTAATCCGATGAGAGATTACCACAACACTTGTTTGGATTACCCCGCTAAAGTGGTGGTTTCACCGTTCATGGAAGCTGTGAATAATAACGATGGACCTCCAAGAATATTTTCCTCTTTGACAGTCTCTCGTAAGTCGCTGTCCTTTATTGAACAGGAGCTTAATCCCACTCCAGAACTTGGCTGTTTTGAACAAAAGTTTTCGAGCAACACCGGTATGGAGATGGCTTCACTGAAAATATCTACCCTATTTTTCCAATAAACTCCTTGAGGCGTGAGATGGCCTCCACACCTGGTTGCACACATCCATATTGTTGTACCCACACTAACAAGTCCTTTAACGTTTCCATTTTGTTTTCTTTCCATACCTTCTGCATGCATAATTTCTTCAATCGCCTTAGGAACTCGTTCGAGTTTCAGCATTGTGAGTATATCCACCTTGCCTTTGGTTGGTTGTTCTCGTGAGGAGTTTGTCAGAAGCCCTCTGTTTGATCCTGGATAAGGTATTGGTCTTTTCAGGTCCGGACCAGAAAGCTTGATCGGCAGTCTGGCCCGTCCAGTCGTTTAACATCATCCAGAATGTTGTAAGGAAAGAACCCTTTACTCTTCGGATTTTCATGAGCAAAAAAGTTTTCAACTAGTTCCGGGTGGAAGATATTGTGAAAGGTCCAATATTCTAAACTTTTCGGGTTGTTATGTAGATATATTGGTTGTTTCATTGACGATGAAGTTGTTGGATTGAGTACCAATCAACCCGGTGGGTACGTGCTAGGTAGGATTTAACGAGATTTAAGTCATAGTTGTGATGAGTTAAACCCCAAAAACCGAACCTTCCACGTAGCGATATACGGATTTATGGAGTTGAATCAATTCTGTTTGAGGTGTAATTGATCCGCCTCTGTCCATTCACCACTGCTGAGAGGTGTTGTAGTGATAAAATTCCACATCTTCTTCTTCCAGCTCTTCCCACTCATTGTATTCTGGTTAATATCATCAGACTCCTTTACTTTGCAGTATTAGAACGCTGTGTTTTGATACCGCATCTAACATCGCCTTCGAGGGTGGTTTCCGATGTTAACGCTGGATGTTTCAACACTTCCGCCTGATGTCTCGAGGTCTTTAATCCGGTGTTAAGCTCCCTCGAACAGAGCTTAGTTTGTATTCCGTTTGTTTTCGAAAATTTCATTAGCTATCTCGACATGTAACCAACCATATCACTTTCAGTAAAGTTCGCATATCCATCACCATACAAATCGGTCTCTGTATAACTCGGGAACATTACTACAAACACTAACCGATATCGGGTGATGTTTTTGTGTCCACAAGGTGTTACTTTGATCATCATCATCGATGGTGATGGTTCTTCAGCAACAATGCTTCCATGTCAAACATGATGAAGAAATCGTAACACCTAATTTCCCAGGAATACGATATCACACATATCCCGCACCTG
>NW_025766689.1:0-25445 GCF_003918875.1 Haliotis rubra
ATGACACAGACGCTAAGATATCTGTTGTTTTTGTATCTGCTGCGCGTAATATGACACAGACGCTAAGATATATGTTGTTTTGTATCTGCTCCGCGTTATATGACACAGACGCTAAGATCTATGTTGTTTTCTATCTGCTGCTCGTAATATGACAAAGACGTTAAGATATATGTTGTTTTGTATCTGATCCGTGTTATATGACACAGACGATAAGATATCTGTTGTTTTGTATCTGCTCCGCGTTATATGACACAGACGCTAAGATATCTGTTGTTTTGCATATCTGGTGCGCGTTATATGACACAGACGCTAAGATCTATGTTGTTTTCTATCTGCTGCGCGTAATATGACACAGACGTTAAGATATATGTTGTTTTGTATCTGATCCGTGTTATATGACACAGACGCTAAGATATATGTTGTTTTGTATCTGCTCCGCGTTATATGACACAGACGCTAAGATATCTGTTGTTTTCTCTATCTGTTGCGCGTTATATGACACAGACGCTAAGATATCTGTTGTTTTTGTATCTGCCCCCGTGTTATATGACACAGACGTTAAGATATCTGTTGTTTTCTATCTGCTGCGCGTTATATGACACAGACGCTAAGATATCTGTTGTTTTTGTATCTGCTCCGCGTTATATGACACAGACGTTAAGATATCTGTTGTTTTGTATCTGCTGCGCGTTATATGACACAGACGCTAAGATATCTGTTGTTTTGTATCTGCTCTGCGTTATATGACACAGACGCTAAGATATATGTTGTTTTGTATCTGCTGCGCGTTATATGACACAGACGCTAAGATATCTGTTGTTTTCTATATCTGCTGCGCGTTATATGACACAGACGCTAAGATATCTGTTGTTTTGTGTCTGCTCCGTGTTATATGACACAGACGCTAAGATATCTGTTGTTTTGTATCTGCTCCGTGTTATATGACACAGACGCTAAGATATCTGTTGTTTTGTATCTGCTGCGCGTTATATGACACAGACGCTAAGATATCTGTTGTTTTGTATCTGCTGCGCGTTATATGACACAGACGCTAAGATATCTGTTGTTTTCTATCTGCTGCTCGTAATATGACACAGACGTTAAGATATATGTTGTTTTTTATCTGCTACGCGTAATATGACACAGACGTTAAGATATATGTTGTTTTGTATCTGCTCCCTGTGATATGACACAGACGCTAAGATATATGTTGTTTTTCTATCTGCTCCGTGTTATATGACACAGACGCTAAGATATCTGTTGTTTTTTATATCTGCTGCGCGTTATATGACACAGACGCTAAGATATCTGTTGTTTTGTATCTGCTGCGCGTTATATGACGCTAAGATATCTGTTGTTTTCTACGTTAAGACACAGACGCTTAAGATATCTGTTGTTTTCTATATCTGCTGCGCGTTATATGACACAGACTAAGACTGCTAAGATATCTGTTGTTTTCTATCTGCTGCGCGTTATATGACACAGACGCTAAGATATCTGTTGTTTTGTATCTGATATCTGCGCGTAATATGACACAGACGCTAAGATATATGTTGTTTGTATCTGCTCCGCGTTATATGACACAGACGCTAAGATCTATGTTGTTTTCTATCTGCTGCTCGTAATATGACAAAGACGTTAAGATATATGTTGTTTTGTATCTGATCCGTGTTATATGACACAGACGATAAGATATCTGTTGTTTTGTATCTGCTCCGCGTTATATGACACAGACGCTAAGATATCTGTTGTTTTGCATATCTGGTGCGCGTTATATGACACAGACGCTAAGATATATGTTGTTTTCTATCTGCTGCGCGTAATATGACACAGACGTTAAGATATATGTTGTTTTGTATCTGATCCGTGTTATATGACACAGACGCTAAGATATATGTTGTTTTGTATCTGCTCCGCGTTATATGACACAGACGCTAAGATATCTGTTGTTTTCTCTATCTGTTGCGCGTTATATGACACAGACGCTAAGATATCTGTTGTTTTGTATCTGCCCCGTGTTATATGACACAGACGTTAAGATATCTGTTGTTTTTTCTATCTGCTGCGCGTTATATGACACAGACGTTAAGATATCTGTTGTTTTGTATCTGCTCCGCGTTATATGACACAGACGTTAAGATATCTGTTGTTTTTTCTATCTGCTGCGCGTTATATGACACAGACGCTAAGATATCTGTTGTTTTGTATCTGCTCTGCGTTATATGACACAGACGCTAAGATATCTGTTGTTTTGTATCTGCTGCGCGTTATATGACACAGACGCTAAGATATCTGTTGTTTTCTATATCTGCTGCGCGTTATATGACACAGACGCTAAGATATCTGTTGTTTTCTTATATCTGCTCCGCGTAATATGACACAGACGCTAAGATATATGTTGTTTTGTATCTGCTCCGCGTTATATGACACAGACGCTAAGATATATGTTGTTTTTCTATCTGCTGCGCGTAATATGACACAGACGCTAAGATATATGTTGTTTTGTATCTGATCCGCGTTATATGACACAGACGCTAAGATATCTGTTGTTTTGTATCTGCTGCGCATGTTATATGTTGACACAGACGTTAAGATATCTGTTGTTTCTATCTCTGCTGCGCGTTATATGACACAGACGCTAAGATATCTGTTGTTTTGTATCTGCTGCGCGTTATATGACACAGACGCTAAGATATCTGTTGTTTTGTATCTGCTGCGCGTTATATGACACAGACGCTAAGATATATGTTGTTTTGTATCTGCTGCCGCGTTATATGACACAGACGCTAAGATATATGTTGTTTTGTATCTGCTAAGCGCGTTATATGACACGTAATATGACACAGACGCTAAGATATCTGTTGTTTTATATGCTGCATGCGTTATATGACACAGACGCTAAGATATCTGTTGTTTTGTATCTGCTGCGCGTTATATGACACAGACGCTAAGATATCTGTTGTTTTGTATCTGCTCCGTGTTATATGACACAGACGTTAAGATATCTGTTGTTTTCTATCTGCTGCGCGTTATATGACACAGACGCTAAGATATCTGTTGTTTTGTATCTGCTGCGCGTTATATGACACAGACGCTAAGATATCTGTTGTTTTGTATCTGCTGCGCGTTATATGACACAGACGCTAAGATATATGTTGTTTTGTATCTGCTGCGCGTTATATGACACAGACGCTAAGATATATGTTGTTTTGTATCTGCTCCGCGTTATATGACACAGACGCTAAGATATCTGTTGTTTTCTATATCTGCTGCGCGTTATATGACACAGACGCTAAGATATCTGTTGTTTTGTATCTGCTGCCGCGTGTTATATGACACAGACGCTAAGATATCTGTTGTTTTGCATATCTGCTCCGTGTTATATGACACAGACGCTAAGATATCTGTTGTTTTGTATCTGCTCCGCGTTATATGACACAGACGCTAAGATATCTGTTGTTTTGTATCTGCTGCGCGTTATATGACACAGACGCTAAGATATCTGTTGTTTTCTATCTGCTGCTCGTTATATGACACAGACGTTAAGATATATGTTGTTTTTATCTGCTACGCGTAATATGACACAGACGTTAAGATATATGTTGTTTTGTATCTGCTCCGCGTTATATGACACAGACGCTAAGATATATGTTGTTTTCTATCTGCTCCGCGTTATATACTGCACACAGACGCTAAGATATCTGTTGTTTTGTATATCTGTTGCGCGTTATATGACACAGACGCTAAGATATCTGTTGTTTTGTATCTGCTCCGCGTTATATTGACACAGACGTTAAGATATCTGTTGTTTTTGTATCTGCTGCGCGTTATATGACACAGACGCTAAGATATCTGTTGTTTTCTATCTGCTGCGCGTTATATGACACAGACGCTAAGATATCTGTTGTTTTGTATCTGCTGCGCGTAATATGACACAGACGCTAAGATATATGTTGTTTTGTATCTGCTCCGCGTTATATGACACAGACGCTAAGATCTATGTTGTTTTCTATCTGCTGCTCGTAATATGACAAAGACGTTAAGATATATGTTGTTTTGTATCTGATCCGTGTTATATGACACAGACGATAAGATATCTGTTGTTTTGTATCTGCTCCGCGTTATATGACACAGACGCTAAGATATCTGTTGTTTTGCATATCTGGTGCGCGTTATATGACACAGACGCTAAGATCTATGTTGTTTTCTATCTGCTGCTGCGCGTAATATGACACAGACGTTAAGATATATGTTGTTTTGTATCTGATCCGTGTTATATGACACAGACGCTAAGATATATGTTGTTTTGTATCTGCTCCGCGTTATATGACACAGACGCTAAGATATCTGTTGTTTTCTCTATCTGTTGCGCGTTATATGACACAGACGCTAAGATATCTGTTGTTTTGTATCTGCCCCGTGTTATATGACACAGACGTTAAGATATCTGTTGTTTTCTATCTGCTGCGCGTTATATGACACAGACGCTAAGATATCTGTTGTTTTGTATCTGCTCCGCGTTATATGACACAGACGTTAAGATATCTGTTGTTTTCTATCTGCTGCGCGTTATATGACACAGACGCTAAGATATCTGTTGTTTTGTATCTGCTCTGCGTTATATGACACAGACGCTAAGATATATGTTGTTTTGTATCTGCTGCGCGTTATATGACACAGACGCTAAGATATCTGTTGTTTTCTATATCTGCTGCGCGTTATATGCGACACAGACGCTAAGATATCTGTTGTTTTGTGTCTGCTCCGTGTTATATGACACAGACGCTAAGATATCTGTTGTTTTGTATCTGCTTGTTATATGACACAGACGCTAAGATATCTGTTGTTTTGTATCTGCTGCGCGTTATATGACACAGACGCTAAGATATCTGTTGTTTTGTATCTGCTCAGACGCTAAGATATATGTTGTTTTCTATCTGCTGCTCGTATATGACACAGACGCTAAGATATATGTTGTTTTGTATCTGCTCCGTGTTATATGACACAGACGTTAAGATATATGTTGTTTTGTATCTGATCCGTGTTATATGACACAGACGCTAAGATATCTGTTGTTTTGTATCTGCTGCGCGTTATATGACACAGACGTTAAGATATCTGTTGTTTTCTATCTGCTGCGCGTTATATGACACAGACGCTAAGATATCTGTTGTTTTCTATCTGCTGCGCGTTATATGACACAGACGCTAAGATATCTGTTGTTTTGTATCTGCTCTGCGTTATATGACACAGACGCTAAGATATATGTTGTTTTGTATCTGCTGCGCGTTATATGACACAGACGCTAAGATATCTGTTGTTTTTATATCTGCTGCGCGTTATATGACACAGACGCTAAGATATCTGTTGTTTTGTGTCTGCTCCGTGTTATATGACACAGACGCTAAGATATATGTTGTTTTGTATCTGCTGCGCGTTATATGACACAGACGCTAAGATATCTGTTGTTTTCTATCTGCTGCTCGTAATATGACACAGACGCTAAGATATATGTTGTTTTGTATCTGATCCGTGTTATATGACACAGACGCTAAGATATATGTTGTTTTGTATCTGATCCGTGTTATATGACACGGACGTTAAGATATCTGTTGTTTTCCATTTGCTGCGCGTTATATGACACAGACGTTAAGATATCTGTTGTTTTCTATCTGTTGCGCGTTATATGACACAGACGCTAAGATATCTGTTGTTTTGTATCTGCTGCGCGTAATATGACACAGACGCTAAGATATATGTTGTTTTGTATCTGCTCCGCGTTATATGACACAGACGCTAAGATCTATGTTGTTTTCTATCTGCTGCTCGTAATATGACAAAGACGTTAAGATATATGTTGTTTTGTATCTGATCCGTGTTATATGACACAGACGATAAGATATCTGTTGTTTTGTATCTGCTCCGCGTTATATGACACAGACGCTAAGATATCTGTTGTTTGCATGCATATCTGGTGCGCGTTATATGACACAGACGCTAAGATCTATGTTGTTTTCTATCTGCTGCGCGTAATATGACACAGACGTTAAGATATATGTTGTTTTGTATCTGATCCGTGTTATATGACACAGACGCTAAGATATATGTTGTTTTGTATCTGCTCCGCGTTATATGACACAGACGCTAAGATATCTGTTGTTTTCTCTATCTGTTGCGCGTTATATGACACAGACGCTAAGATATCTGTTGTTTTGTATCTGCTCCGTGTTATATGACACAGACGTTAAGATATCTGTTGTTTTCTATCTGCTGCGCGTTATATGACACAGACGCTAAGATATCTGTTGTTTTGTATCTGCTCCGCGTTATATGACACAGACGTTAAGATATCTGTTGTTTTGTATCTGCTGCGCGTTATATGACACAGACGCTAAGATATCTGTTGTTTTGTATCTGCTGCGCGTTATATGACACAGACGCTAAGATATCTGTTGTTTTATATCTGCTGCGCGTTATATGACACAGACGCTAAGATATCTGTTGTTTTCTATATCTGCTCCGTGTTATATGACACAGAAGACGCTAAGATATCTGTTGTTTTGTATCTGCTCCGCGTTATATGACACAGACGCTAAGATATCTGTTGTTTTTCTATCTGCTGCGCGTTATATGACACAGACGTTAAGATATATGTTGTTTTTATCTGCTACGCGTAATATGACACAGACGTTAAGATATATGTTGTTTTGTATCTGCTCCCTGTGATATGACACAGACGCTAAGATATATGTTGTTTTCTATCTGCTCCGTGTTATATAACACAGACGCTAAGATATCTGTTGTTTTCTATATCTGTTGCGCGTTATATGACACAGACGCTAAGATATCTGTTGTTTTGTATCTGCTGCGCGTTATATGACACAGACGTTAAGATATCTGTTGTTTTCTATCTGCTGCGCGTTATATGACACAGACGCTAAGATATCTGTTGTTTTCTATCTGCTGCGCGTTATATGACACAGACGCTAAGATATCTGTTGTTTTGTATCTGCTGCGCGTAATATGACACAGACGCTAAGATATATGTTGTTTCGTATCTGCTCCGCGTTATATGACACAGACGCTAAGATCTATGTTGTTTTCTATCTGCTGCTCGTAATATGACAAAGACGTTAAGATATATGTTGTTTTGTATCTGATCCGTGTTATATGACACAGACGATAAGATATCTGTTGTTTTGTATCTGCTCCGCGTTATATGACACAGACGCTAAGATATCTGTTGTTTTGCATATCTGGTGCGCGTTATATGACACAGACGCTAAGATCTATTTTTTTTTCTATCTGCTGCGCGTAATATGACACAGACGTTAAGATATATGTTGTTTTGTATCTGATCCGTGTTATATGACACAGACGCTAAGATATATGTTGTTTTGTATCTGCTCCGCGTTATATGACACAGACGCTAAGATATCTGTTGTTTTCTATCTCTGTTGCGCGTTATATGACACAGACGCTAAGATATCTGTTGTTTTGTATCTGCCCCGTGTTATATGACACAGACGTTAAGATATCTGTTGTTTTCTATCTGCTGCGCGTTATATGACACAGACGCTAAGATATCTGTTGTTTTGTATCTGCTCCGCGTTATATGACACAGACGTTAAGATATCTGTTGTTTTCTATCTGCTGCGCGTTATATGACACAGACGCTAAGATATCTGTTGTTTTGTATCTGCTCTGCGTTATATGACACAGACGCTAAGATATATGTTGTTTTGTATCTGCTGCGCGTTATATGACACAGACGCTAAGATATCTGTTGTTTTCTATATCTGCTGCGCGTTATATGACACAGACGCTAAGATATCTGTTGTTTTGTGTCTGCTCCGTGTTATATGACACAGACGCTAAGATATATGTTGTTTTGTATCTGCTGCGCGTTATATGACACAGACGCTAAGATATCTGTTGTTTTCTATCTGCTGCGCGTAATATGACACAGACGCTAAGATATATGTTGTTTTGTATCTGATCCGTGTTATATGACACAGACGCTAAGATATATGTTGTTTTGTATCTGATCCGTGTTATATGACACGGACGTTAAGATATCTGTTGTTTTCCATTTGCTGCGCGTTATATGACACAGACGTTAAGATATCTGTTGTTTTCTATCTGTTGCGCGTTATATGACACAGACGCTAAGATATCTGTTGTTTTGTATCTGCTGCGCGTAATATGACACAGACGCTAAGATATATGTTGTTTTGTATCTGCTCCGCGTTATATGACACAGACGCTAAGATCTATGTTGTTTTGTATCTGCTGCTCGTTATATGACACAGACGCTAAGATATCTGTTGTTTTGTATCTGGTCTGCGTTATATGACACAGACGCTAAGACGTTTTAAGATATCTGTTGTTTTGTATCTGCTGCGCGTTATATGACACAGACGCTAAGATATCTGTTGTTTTCTATATCTGCTGCGCGTTATATGACACAGACGCTAAGATATCTGTTGTTTTGTATCTGCTCCGCGTTATATGACACAGACGCTAAGATATATGTTGTTTTGTATCTGCTCCGCGTTATATGACACAGACGTTATTAAGATATCTGTTGTTTTCTATCTGCTGCTCGTAATATGACACAGACGTTAAGATATATGTTGTTTTGTATCTGCTGCGCGTTATATGACACAGACGCTAAGATATATGTTGTTTTGTATCTGCTCCGCGTTATATGACACAGACGCTAAGATATCTGTTGTTTTCTATCTGCTGCGCGTTATATGACACAGACGCTAAGATATCTGTTGTTTTGTATCTGCTCCGCGTTATATGACACAGACGTTAAGATATCTGTTGTTTTGTATCTGCTGCGCGTTATATGACACAGACGCTAAGATATCTGTTGTTTCTATCTGCTGCGCGTTATATATGACACAGACGTTAAGATATCTGTTGTTTTGTATCTGCTCCGCGTTATATGACACAGACGCTAAGATATATGTTGTTTTGTATCTGCTCCGCGTTATATGACACAGACGCTAAGATATCTGTTGTTTTGTATCTGCTGCGCGTTATATGACACAGACGTTAAGATATCTGTTGTTTTGTATCTGCTCCGCGTTATATGACACAGACGCTAAGATATCTGTTGTTTTCTATATCTGCTGCGCGTTATATGACACAGACGCTTAAGATATCTGTTGTATTTTTTTTATATCTGCTCCGCGTTTATATGACACAGACGCTAAGATATCTGTTGTTTTATATCTGCTGCGCGTTATATGACACAGACGCTAAGATATCTGTTGTTTTGTATCTGCTCCGCGTTATATGACACAGACGCTAAGATATCTGTTGTTTTGTATCTGCTGCGCGTTATATGACACAGACGCTAAGATATCTGTTGTTTTCTATCTGCTGCGCGTTATATGACACAGACGCTAAGATATCTGTTGTTTTGTATCTGCTGCGCGTAATATGACACAGACGTTAAGATATATGTTGTTTTGTATCTGCTCCGCGTTATATGACACAGACGCTAAGATATATGTTGTTTTCTATCTGCTCCGTGTTATATGACACAGACGCTAAGATATCTGTTGTTTTCTATATCTGCTGCGCGTTATATGACACAGACGCTAAGATATCTGTTGTTTTGTATCTGCTGCGCGTTATATGACACAGACGTTAAGATATCTGTTGTTTTCTATCTGCTGCGCGTTATATGACACAGACGCTAAGATATCTGTTGTTTTGTATCTGCTGCGCGTTATATGACACAGACGCTAAGATATCTGTTGTTTTCTATCTGCTGCGCGTAATATGACACAGACGCTAAGATATATGTTGTTTGTATCTGCTCCGCGTTATATGACACAGACGCTAAGATCTATGTTGTTTTCTATCTGCTGCTCGTAATATGACAAAGACGTTAAGATATATGTTGTTTTGTATCTGATCCGTGTTATATGACACAGACGATAAGATATCTGTTGTTTTGTATCTGCTCCGCGTTATATGACACAGACGCTAAGATATCTGTTGTTTTGCATATCTGGTGCGCGTTATATGACACAGACGCTAAGATCTATGTTGTTTTCTATCTGCTGCGCGTAATATGACACAGACGTTAAGATATATGTTGTTTTGTATCTGATCCGTGTTATATGACACAGACGCTAAGATATATGTTGTTTTGTATCTGCTCCGCGTTATATGACACAGACGCTAAGATATCTGTTGTTTTCTCTATCTGTTGCGCGTTATATGACACAGACGCTAAGATATCTGTTGTTTTGTATCTGCCCCGTGTTATATGACACAGACGTTAAGATATCTGTTGTTTTCTATCTGCTGCGCGTTATATGACACAGACGCTAAGATATCTGTTGTTTTGTATCTGCTCCGCGTTATATGACACAGACGTTAAGATATCTGTTGTTTTCTATCTGCTGCGCGTTATATGACACAGACGCTAAGATATCTGTTGTTTTGTATCTGCTCTGCGTTATATGACACAGACGCTAAGATATATGTTGTTTTGTATCTGCTGCGCGTTATATGACACAGACGCTAAGATATCTGTTGTTTTCTATATCTGCTGCGCGTTATATGACACAGACGCTAAGATATCTGTTGTTTTGTGTCTGCTCCGTGTTATATGACACAGACGCTAAGATATCTGTTGTTTTGTATCTGCTGCGCGTTATATGACACAGACGCTAAGATATCTGTTGTTGTATCTGCTGCTCGTTATATGACACAGACGCTAAGATATATGTTGTTTTGTATCTGCTCCGCGTTATATGACACAGACGTTAAGATATATGTTGTTTTGTATCTGCTCCGTGTTATATGACACAGACGTTAAGATATCTGTTGTTTTCCATCTGCTGCGCGTTATATGACACAGACGCTAAGATATCTGTTGTTTTGTATCTGCTGCGCGTTATATGACACAGACGCTAAGATATCTGTTGTTTTGTATCTGCTGCGCGTTATATGACACAGACGCTAAGATATATGTTGTTTTCTATCTGCTCCGCGTTATATGACACAGACGTTAAGATATCTGTTGTTTTGTATCTGCTGCGCGTTATATGACACAGACGCTAAGATATCTGTTGTTTTGTATCTGCTCCGCGTTATATGACACAGACGCTAAGATATATGTTGTTTTGTATCTGCTGCGCGTTATATGACACAGACGCTAAGATATCTGTTGTTTTGTATCTGCTGCGCGTTATATGACACAGACGCTAAGATATCTGTTGTTTTGTATCTGCTCCGCGTTATATGACACAGACGCTAAGATATCTGTTGTTTTGATATATCTGCTGCGCGTTATATGACACAGACGCTAAGATATCTGTTGTTTTCTATCTGCTGCGCGTAATATGACACAGACGCTAAGATATATGTTGTTTTGTATCTGATCCGTGTTATATGACACAGACGCTAAGATATATGTTGTTTTGTATCTGCTCCGTGTTATATGACACAGACGTTAAGATATCTGTTGTTTTGTATCTGCTCCGTGTTATATGACACAGACGTTAAGATATCTGTTGTTTTTCATATCTGTTGCGCGTTATATGACACAGACGCTAAGATATCTGTTGTTTTGTATCTGCTGCGCGTTATATGACACAGTAACCCCTTGCTCCAGGATCTTGGTTTTGGACTTTTCTGTATTCCTCAGTTCAGCTTCCTTCGCTAATTTGCCCCTCTGTTTCTTGAGGACCAAAGGCAAATCCAGTGCTGGATACTTATCGTGTTTGTTTTAAAATAGGCCCATCCCTTTATTGACGCACTCCGGATAGTTTCTCTGTCCATGGCACTGACAAATGTTTTTGACGATAGGTTTTGGCATGTTGGCCCTGAAATTCGTTGGATCCGTGCTTGTTCGTGGCAGGCGATGGATGTGGTCAAAAATAATTTTGTCAGCATCTTTGACACCGAAAGCAGTACAAAGTTCTCTAACGGCGCCATCAGGGTCCTTGTCATCGGGAATGCCATACACAAGAAGGTTGTTCTTCCTAGATTAAAGTTCTTGGGTTGACGAATATGAAATCAAAGTCCATTATCATGTTCGTCGTCTCCTGTTTTCAGCTGTTGCATTTCGCTACTGTTGTTTTCTATCTGCTCCGCGTTATATGACACAGACGCTAAGATATCTGTTGTTTTGTTGTGTAAGTGTTTAATTTCCTCGTTCATTGAGTCCATTCTACTCACGAGTTGTTTAGTCTGCACTTTCAAGGCATCTAGAATAAACTCTTTCAGTTCGTCCTTGTCTAAGTCGGCCGGTACAGTAATGGCTGCCGGGGTGGGCGGCATGTTCGCCTGGTCCGGTGGCCTCTCTGAGCTTGTTCTTGCTCGGGTTTGCATATATATTGACTATCGTCCTCCTCATGTAAGCAGCGCCACCGGAAGTTCAAGAGCCACGCTAAGTTAATCTAATGTTAAGGTTTGACTTATATCCTTCTGTGTACTTATAATGAGTAATTGTAAAGGGGTTTACTGGTTTGTTGTTGTTTAGATTGTCCTTAGTGATATTGACAGAACTGTCAGATGATACTGATGTATCAGTAAGAGTATGATTACTGATTTTGTGTTCTTTTTGTTGCTTGGTCTTGTTACTTGGGTGAAGTGAGACCCTTGTTGGGTATTTTGCAATAAGTTTGCAATATTCCAAAACACAATTGCTAATACGAAAGCCAAGTGTGGTGGTATATACTCTAAGCAGTGTATTTTATGTTTAAAATATTGCATAAAATATTATACAGCACCAGCTGTGTATGGGATAATAATGTTGAGATAAAGGCGAAACTAAATGTAGCACGTGCTTAGTGCTGGGGATTTGCACGTGGCCCAATTAATTAGTGTGCTATTTTACCTGCATTTTGGGAGGTCTGCGTTATGGGAGTAAACCAGTCAGAAAGATTCTGACTCTTTGCCTATTGGTATTTTGTTTTATTGTTTTCATTGTAAAGGTATGAGAAGAAGTCAGAAATGCCGATGATTACCGTTGTTGTTCTGCGTGATTTTATGTCCGTCTTTGATAATTTAGTATGAATTATACAACCTTGAATTGTATTTAATCGTTCTTAATTTCCTATTTCTTGCTATGATACTCTTTCTATGCATATTCGAAACGCACTGAGCCGATGCATGCAAACAAATGGATGTCCGAAAATTTAAGAAAATGTTGCACGGTCTAAATACTGAATCGCTTGTTTACATTTACAAGAAGCCAATATTTAATTATCAGATTATTACCTTTAAAAACTTCAAATACCGCTTTACGTGAAATGTCAACCTGATCCACAGTAAGGTCGGGGCGGACCAACATTCAACTTGCATCCTATTTAAAGGCGGGTTCGTCACACGCACGCACGCACGCACTGAGTAAATCAATTAACTTATCTTTATAACTTTATCCCAGGTGCAGTAGATCAAGGAAAGGAAAAGAGCCGTATTTTGCGATATAAGTAAGGCCTTTGACAGAGTTTAGCACAGGGGCATTATTCATAAACTTCATGCTTACAGTATAAGTGGGTGAACTCTTGGAATGGTTTGAAAGTTATCTAGATAGTAGAATGCAGAGAGTGGTAATAAATGGATACAGTTCAGATATTAAATTTGTGGAAGCTTGGCGTGCCCCAAGGTTCCGTTTTAGGACCGCTTTTGTTCACTATCTATATTCTAATGACATTGTGGATGGTACAGATAGTAACATCCGCCTTTTGCGGATTATACATTGATATATAATAGATGATCATATTACAGCAGCCGCAATTTATAAACAATGATTTGGCAAAAAATCAGATTGGGCTTAAAAGTTGCAAGTTAGCTTTAATTTTAGTAAGACTGAGACTATAACATTCGCTCGAAAACGCAAATCTATGTCAGACCGAACTTTTTAATGAATGGTGAAATTATTAAAGAAGTGGATAACCATAACGCTTAGGTATAACACTTCAAAGCGATTGTTCTTGGAAAGGTTATATAGGTGACATGATAAAGAAAAATTAGTTCAATTATCAAGTGTCTGAGAAGTTTGAAATATCGTTTATCTCGGAAAACGCTTAATACTTTATACAACTCCTTTATCTTACCACTTTTTGATTACTGCTGTCATATATGGGATAATTGTACGATTTGAACAGGCGATTTTACTGGAAAATTTACATTGGAAAATTTACGCCTTAAGAACTATAAGCGGTGCGGTTCATGGCACCAGTCACGATAAAATATACAGGAATCTAATTATAGCACACTGAAAGAAAGACGACATCGCTCTAAACTCATAACTTCTATGAAATGTATCCTCGTCTGACTCCTGATTATCTGAACGATCTTGTACCAGGTAGAGTACTTGAACAAAGCAAGTATAATCTTAGAAATAGTACTTCCATTCAAGATATTCTCAATCATTTTACTGAGCGCGATTATGTCGTGGAATTTATTGCCCGATGGAGCTGTTAACGCTATTTCCCGAATCAATTTAAAACCATGATTAACACAGAAACTCACAATCACTTTGATTTGAATATTTGAACTAGATTTTAGCTCGGCTGTAGTGATTGATCTAAACGCACAGATATAATCGACATATCTCGGACACACCCAGGTGTCCATGTAGTTATTATAACGAAGACGTTATTCACTACCTTTTACATGTCGGAACTATCAAAATTTAAAGAACAACTGTGTACTTTTATATTCAAGGATATGATGTTAAAACTACTTTTATACGGTAACGGCGCATTTAATAACTCAACTCTTAACTCATTACACCAGTTCATTTCTAAAAGTAAGCGCCTCCTGTGATTATCCCTCAACATACAAATTCTATATAACGTGATTTTCTGCGGCAGCCCACATTCGTTGCTGGGCATAACCAACACCACAACGAACATATTTGTTACTCAATCATATATCTGTTATGGTATTTTTCTTTGTTGTCAAATTATTTCAGCTATTTGAACAATCCTATTTCGCCTATCCAGGTTTCTGCTTTGGCGAAATAACACACAAACACACACTTCTTACCTTGTTACACAGAAAACTCCATATATCCCCTGAATCATAAACGCGGGTCCGTCGATACCTTCTTGTCAGTGCAAGTAGTGGTTCATAAAATTGATCGGGACTTTCCTAACGCGTGATTGTCAGATCTTCCTCAGTTCTTGACGTGTTATTCCCACTTGTCCGGCATGCTGAGGGAATTAAGAGTTATGGTTTAATGGTTGTGCAAAGTTTGTTGATCCCTGTGAAAAAAGGTCCCCTGGTCTAGCCGACGAGGGGATTAGTGAACACCGCTCACCTCATCCAGCAGGCGGATGTGTATCTTACTAAAATGATGAGGTGAATATGGTTCACTAATTCACATGGGGATACACCCGAACCGGCCCCAAGCCGAACCGGCCCCTGGATATTTAACCCAAACCGGCCCCTGAATATTTAACCCAAACCGTCCCCGCACCCGAACCGGCCCCTGGGTTAACGATAATCAGACAGACAATTAATGAAGATTTCAATTAATCTATTATATACTTAGTATACAGACATGAAGATTTCAATTAATTTATTATATAGATACAGACATGAAGATTTCAATTAATTTATTATATAGATACAGACATGAAGATTTCAATTAATTTATTATATAGATACAGACATGAAGATTTCAATTAATTTATTACATATATATACAGACATGAAGATTTCAATTAATTTATTATATAGATACAGACATGAAGATTTCAATTAATTTATTATATATGTATACAGACATGAAGATTTCAATTAATTTATTATATAGATACAGACATGAAGATCACAAAAGTCACACTGCAGGCACTGTTGTCTTTCGCGGCATCTCAATGAGCAGCAAACGCAAGAATCGGACACGTTATCCATGATGAACAAATTATGAATCATGTCCTTCAGATAATGTCTTTTATAAGATTTTACGCAAGGTGAAGATAACAGTATACGGTGCAGTTGACATTGAGTGAACGCAATCAGTGTCAAGTAAGAACATACGCTTAAGACAACATGTAAATTAATTCGCTCACGATAATCCGTTCAAAGAAATATTAAAACAACACATTCACTTTAATCGCTCAGTGAGACGCGCGTAAAATAACAGTTTAATTTTGGAGCTGAAGAATGTTTTAGTTTTCATAATGTTAGCAGAATTCAGTCTGTGAAAGGTGGTTAATGTGTGTTGAAAATCTTGACAAATGTTCCACACATGGAAACATGGGAAAAGATGAAGGACGACATTATTTTTCGTTACTGGAAACTTGGGCATAACAAAGGTGAAACGTGAATTCATTATATTGAATTTATGTGCTATTCTGGTATTGAATTAATGTGTCAATTCTGTGGATACGATACAACGAAATGTAAGTACACCTTTTACTTTAGTATTGTTTTGCAATTGATCTTCTAGATTCTTAAAAGAATTACATAAAATGTCCTCTACCACGTCATTACATGTAAAGACATATGAGTAATATGTTTTCGTCATTTATGTTAAAGGAACTTTAATTCATATGTCAATGTAGAAATATTCTCGGGGACGGTTTGGGGCAAATATCAGGGGCCGGTTCGGGTTAAATATCAGGGGACAGACAGACAGACAGACAGATTATTTATTAAAGTCTCACCCCTGTTATACATATATACAAACTAATTAAACATATATTTACATAGGGCCATTCCATACGGAATTATGAGAGACTAAAATTCTTTAAAAATTGCATGTACATGTATTATGAATAACAATAATTAAAAGTTATATAATACGGATTTTCTCCTTTTTAAAACAACATGGCAGGTTTTGGCAGCTATAAAACAGATATTGCTATTGGACAGGATAAAAGCAGTTTTTTGTATATCAGTAAGATTACTAAAATTCTGACATAGGCTATCACAAGTATTTAAAAGACTAAAACGTTCATCACTATAAACCGGACAATTAATTAAAACATGAACTTCGTCTTCAACACAGTGTTTACAATAAAACATTTTCTGTCGTTGAGTGGAATATTGTTGTATCTACCCAGCTCAATATTAATTGGTGCAGTGCCGGATCTGAACTTAGCATATGCACTTCTGTATGGGCGGGGCATGGGATGAGTTACGTAAAATTCTGGGGTATATAAACATCCTTAAAAGTACCATAAAAGCGTAGCTTATTTGCCCCCTGTTTAGATGGACCACAGGTATTCCCTACCGATTCCTTCCACTCATGTCTATAAGTATCAAATAATTTCTGCATAACACTTTGTACAATAAACCTGGAGTTAAAACTATTAGTGGGGGAAATAAAGTGCTCAAGATCAACATTGGCTAACTTTTTATGAATTTTAAAATTAAGGTTTCTTTTTCTTCTAAAAGCCCAGAGGTTACCCCAAAGAAAAATTTTGCTCGTTAGTCGATATTGATCCAGGTTACAAAGACGTTTATAAAATCTGACAACACTGCCCCACTGGCGCACGATAGGGGGAGTCCAACCCATGTCACCGCTCACAGCTGCGTTGGGTGCAAACTTTTTCACACCCAAATAGAACCGCATTGCACGGTTTTGCACAGCGTTCACACATGACATGTTTTGTGTTCCCCATATACATGCGCCATAATCTAAAACAGACCACACCATGGAATCATAAAGTTTGGTAAACAATCGGTACTCCATACCACCAATGAGCTTAAACTTGGAGATTAACAAACCTAGGGCTCTGCTGGCTGAACTTGCCGCGGCCTTTGCCATTCTAGAATAATCTAGATGTTCATTAAGTAACAGGCCCAAATAACAATAAGAATCAACAACTTCAAGATTTAGATTTCCACAAGTAAATGTACAGCTGGTTCTGTCAACGGACTGATTCCTAAAATGTATAACTTTTGATTTACTATCATTCAGATCATTAATATACATATTGAATAACAATGGTGAAAGTAAACATCCTTGTTTAAGACCGCAATTAACATCAAACCATGGGGTATTAAAACCATTCAAACGGATACAACATTTGACGTTATCATAGATTGACATAATTGCATTAAAAATCCTACCCCTAACATTTTGTGAGAGTTTTCCCCATAAAATATTCCGATCAATACAATCATATGCTTTTCTAAAATCTATAAAAGCAGCAAACGTGGATTGTTTCATACTTTTCTTGTTTCTATAATAGATGTAACACCATATACATGATCTATGGTAAATCTGCCCTTTCTAAACCCGTTTTGATTATCATGTAAAAGGCCATTGCTTTCCATGTATTCACTCAGTCTGTTGTTCAGTACCCCACAGTAAAGCTTATAACTGGCACTGGCTAACGTTATACCCCTGTATGCAAGCGGGTCCCTGGGGTCATCCGTGGAGGTCTTTGGGATTGGTGTGATAACGCCTTTACTCCCCACATAGAAGGGACAACACCCTCGATAAAGCATACATTAAAAAGGCTATGTAGAAATAACAAACAATTAGAGTTTTCAGTACTTCGACTGGAATAGCATCGATACCCGGCGATTTACCTCCCTTTGCTGTCAATAAAGCCCGCTGCACCTCCCCAAGCGATATAGGTATATTGAGCTCACTGTTACTGTTACTGTTTGTGTCACGTGGCGCACGTGTACAGTCAGAACTAATATTAGTGTTGAGTAGATTCGCATACGCATCTCTCCATGTCCCTAAAACAGTGTCTATATTAGAACTAACGGAGCCATCAGACGAAAGCTTAACT
This sequence comes from Haliotis rubra, assembly GCF_003918875.1. NCBI lineage: Eukaryota > Metazoa > Mollusca > Gastropoda > Lepetellida > Haliotidae > Haliotis > Haliotis rubra. The sequence continues at coordinate 18,744 of NW_025766689.1, forward strand.
TCCATGGGGATAGTCTTTTCCTCTCAAAACCCACGCCCACTTTACCTATCTTCCTCCAAAACTCTGAAGTATCCCTTTCACACAAACTCTCTAACTCGCGTAAGGTGCCTGTCTGGAAGTCACGCTTCGCTTTCTGAACTTTCCTATCAAACAGATCCCGTTTTAGAACATACTCATGTTTAAGATTCGGCTCTACCCATCCCCTTACATTCACACCATCGCCTTTCTGCAACACACATGTCGTTCCATAAAGTGCCAGTTGTGGAGTCCACCATTCCTTAGCACGGCGACGCTTTTGTTTATAGCATGGGAATCAAGGAGTATGGGTTTTGTCGGCAGTATACTGTGCATTTCATTTTGACACTATTCACAAACGAGTTAAAAGCAATGTCTACATCAGCCTGTACAAAGAGTGGGATGACTCTAATTTATTGACAATGTCCACAAGTGACCGATAACTGTCATCAGATTGCATAAAGCTATCAGGTATATTAGACGTATCACATTTAACCCTAGTCTGCTGCTGACGAGTACATGGTGTAGGGTCACAGGGCGGCATATCTAAATGTATAGACCATGTGTTAACATTGAGTGGTCTATCTTTAACACCGTCTGTGGGTTTACCAGCCCAACACACCCGGCCCTAGTGGCTACATCATTTGGCCCTAACAACAACACACATATTCTCAATCTTATATAACATGTCATAGGGACAAAGACAGTAATCAACCACAGATGTACCCCTAGTGGATATGTACGTAAAATCATTACAAACATTTTGTCTTCCATTTACCATACATAAATTAGCTGATATTATTAAAGTCTGCTAAAAGTCTACCATAGGTGTTGATTGTTGAGTCAACTATTACACGCTCAGGTAGGCAATCGACACCTTCTACATAGTCCAGCAGGTTACCACATCTACTGTTAAAATCGCCACAGATAAAAGTCATTTCAGGAGAATAATACTTGACTATCTGTAATAATAGGGTATCATAAAATCAGTTGCATCTATTTGCCTTGTGGAGTTCTCAGGAGGGAGGTAACACACACATATAACAAAACTAAATTGAGGATGTAACTTGTCAACAAACTTCAACCATAGAATACCTTCATAACTACAATCTAAAACTGAAACGTTAAAACAATCATAGAAGGCACTCTTGATTAAAAACCAACCCCGCCCGATCCGCATTTAGCTCTAGTATGTGTCCGAGTTCTATTATGTCCGAGCAACACGTAGCCGTCTACGTCTATCTTCTGGGTTCCTTTAAGTGTGTCTCGGCAATTCCAATAATGTCTAAATCACATTCAGTTATACAGTGCGAACGTAGTACGAAGTTTTCAGACAGTTTATCACATGAGTAGCCGCAAACATTCCAAAACCCGCATTTGACCTAAAACCTGCGTTGATTGGACTGGGAACTGTGACCTCGATCCTTCGAGCCACCAGCGTGACGTTGATTGGATGGGTATCTCGAGTCACGTGGCTCTTGTTGATCAACAGACGCACGTGGGTAAAAGTCGTCGCGTTGTGCCGATCTCTCGGCATGTTCTCTATTCGCCCACATCCCATCTCGCCCACAGTTTTAAAACAACATATTGGTTAGGGATTACATAATGATCAACTTGTGTCATACCTATGACTGAAGAATGGACTCTCCTATTTTGAAGATGTGGGCGAATTGAGATGTGGGCAAATGAAGACAAAAGTAATTTACATTTTGTTTTATTTCTGTAACAAAGTTTCATAATGTTCAGTTCAACTTGATCAGGTGTCCAGCCGCGTCCAGAAACTGTAGCGGTGATCTTCTGCCAGTTTCCAGTTGCTGCTGCAGTCTGTGCAGGCGGCTGTCCAGGTTCTTGTAGAGTCTGGATCTTGGGCGGACAGCTGCTCCATGCTCAATCTGTCTTCTGGCCACTCTGTTTGTTGTCTCGAGCTTCTTCATTGTGATCACAAACTCGTAAATGTTCGGGTGGTGCTTCTGAACCAGCTTCTTAAATCCAAGGTGGAATCCCTCCAAGTGATTGTTTGTTCTTGGCCCAGTGTTTCCATGTTGATTCCAAATGCGAGGTGGGAATCTTGCGTCGTAGTCAACCCATGTTGAACGCGTTGTCTAAGTCTGGTGAGAAGTCGACTCTCTTCTTCATTCACTAGTGGAGGATGGTTGTGTTCTGATACTGAAGTGATGTGATCCCCAATGGTGCTGCATCTACCCTTGCACTTGTCGATGATACACTTCCAGTGAGTGGCTACCTGTCTGTCAACGTGCAGTCGATACTTGTGACCTCCGTGTAGAACCTGTTTTCCTCCTCTCTGCGACAACGTGAACTCTGCTTTCTGTAGGTTAGCCATTGCGACTGCCCATACTTTGCAAACTACCATACTTATAGGGTTGCAGTGAGTTACTAAATTGAAAGGAGAGAGCAGTTATTTCCGATTAGTAGATACATTAATTAATAATACTCTCTACTTTTATTTAGACAAAATTGAAATATACTTTAAATCTTCTCTAAGTTTCCTTCTCCATCCTGTATAACTACCACAACACTGAAACAAAGAGCACTTTGTCAAGTAACTCAGAGATGTATGTGATTTTAGACTAATCCCATTATGAGAGTAGGGGTGCATTGTCTGACCCTAATTAACCTCTGATGTTTTTGTGGGCCAATTGGGATGTGGGCAATTAGGGATGTGGGCGAATAGAGACTAAGCCGACCTCACGCCTCCCTCACTGATGTCCCTGGGAGACGATCCACACCCCGTCCGTATCCATCCCTCCCTCTCTGATAGTGCTGTCTATCCCGGTCTGTTCTCTGTAATCTGTTGCCGGTCAGTTTAAGTTTACCCTCTCCGACAGTGTCCACAAGTAGCTTCATGTTGCTTTCTAGTATACGTTGTTGCAGTGGTTTGTCGCTCTCAACATATATATCTTTAAAGTTTCTCGAGTCTCTTAACCTTCTTTTCCCACTCAGAATTAACTTCTTATCGTCTACCGATGTGCATGTTGCGATAATGACGCCTGGGTACCTGCTGTTGTTGGACTGCTTTCTCTCGGCTCTATTCACCTGTATATCTCGGAGTTTTAGCCCATCGTGAATAATGCCGTTCACCTTCGACACCACGTGCTCATGCACAGTCTCAGGAACATTCTTTAGCACTATGTTGAGCTCAATAGTTTCTGATTTGGCAGCGGCAGCGTATGATTTCAGCCTCTTAAGTTCAGTTATTTCTTTCTGTACATACTCTTTTTGCATTGAGTGCGTTTCATTGACATTGGAGAGCTCTTTGTTTATGTCAGAGAGTGCTTCCTTGAACTCATTTCTCACAAACTTTATTTCACTATCCAGCATGGACTTCATCTTAGAAAGTAATCTGTCTTCCATCGAGTCCATTCTCTTATCGAAATGCGACGTTAAATTATCAATAGCAGACAACACATTGAAAGCTAAGCCTTTCTCACTCGGGTGAACAGTGATTACCGACATGGCGCCTAGCTACGGGTGAAATACAGTCATTATGTTGCGCCGATTGGGACTCACCCTTTTGTTTCTTATGTGTAGTATCCATATCATCGTTATCATCGTTGGTCAACTGTCTTTTCCTTTCTTCTGATTGACTTTTCCCGCCTTTTCGGAGTGGCCGCTTGGGTCGTCGCCATTACTGAGTTCACAAAATCTTGTGATGATTCCAAGTCCAGACTCATAACTCACACCTTATATGCAGTATAATCAGCAATATCTTCTCTAAAAAACACAATACACATCCAGCCAGTCGTTGTGAGACACTTTTAGGTCGAACGTTGACTAAAAACACTTAAAAGACAGTCGAAGGTATAAAATTGAGTGAGAGCTGTCACCGACACGTCCTCACAGATCAAGGGAGATAATGTCATGTCATGATTTTGACGCCTGGTGAACATACTGATTGTGTTTAATTTACAGAAATATGTACAATGTATACACTAAATTAATAACGTTAAATATAATAAAATAAATTGGTGAGTATAATCAGGATACATATAATAGGGACACGTTCATATTAAATGTCATTGCAAAATGGCAAACCCTCAGGTCAATGTTCGGTTTATTCCAAAACCGCCGAGGTTTGGACAATATTTAATTAATAGCCAGACAGACGGACAGAGAAGTTTATTTCTCAACCAACCAACGGTGGTACATGAGAATATATAAATACATAGGTAAACAAATATATACATGGCAGAGTGGCTGGACATGATCATTTGAATATTACTTAGTAAGCGATTTATACAATACATTCAGTTCTTTAGATGTTTAGTAGTTTTATTACATAATAATTTCTTTAACATTGAATGTTTTTGGACATCACACATATATGTCGCGAGATAGGTATTTCGCTGTTGGAGAAGAGTTTCACATCTAAAGAGATAGTGAAACTCATCCCCAACTAACGTTACACAACTTACATATTCTTTCCTCTTTTTGAAAAGAATGCCATCGACCGGTTTCAATTGGTAGGTTATTGTTGCAAGTTCTTAGTTTTAATATAGGAAAAAATATATCCCTGGATAAGTATAAGTAGTTTTCAAAACATAGTTTATCTTTAAAAACACTTTCTATGGAGCTACGCCAATGTTGTAAAAACTGATCTTTTTAGAGTAGCTTCAACTTTTAGGACCAGCCATGACGTGGTGACATTGTGGGGGTTTGAGATAACCTCTGATAAAACCGCAGGTATTAAGTATTCTTGTAACAAAAGATATCCATCGGAGTTGACAACCAAAGTTATTAACAGAGATATAAATTATACACCAGTGAGGAGAGTTTACAGTATTGGTTATTTGTTGCTACTTTATGCCAAAAAAAGAAATAACTCGTTTGTATAGTTTGATGTAAGAGCGGTTCTCGGCCAAACTCGCCATACACCATAAAGTTTGGAGTGGAGCTTCGAAGGCCAACAGCAAATTTAACAAATCTAGAGATGTACTTTTCTATAATGTTCAGGAGTTTTCAAATCCCATTATACAGCACCAGCTGTGTATGGGATAATAATGTTGAGATAAAGGCGAAACTAAATGTAGCACGTGCTTAGTGCTGGGGATTTGCACGTGGCCCAATTAATTAGTGTGCTATTTTTTACCTGCATTTTGGGAGGTCTGCGTTATGGGAGTAAACCAGTCAGAAGATTCTGACTCTTTGCCTATTGGTATTTTGTTTTATTGTTTTCATTGTAAGTATGAGAAGAAGTCAGAAATGCCGATGATTACCGTTGTTGTTCTGCGTGATTTTATGTCCGTCTTTGATAATTTAGTATGAATTATACAACCTTGAATTGTATTTAATCGTTCTTAATTTCCTATTTCTTGCTATGATACTCTTTCTATGCATATTCGAAACGCACTTGAGCCGATGCATGCAAACAAATGGATGTCCGAAAATTTAAGAGAAAATGTTGCACGGTCTAAATACTGAATCGCATTTACATTTACAAGAAGCCAATATTTAATTATCAGATTATTACCTTTTAAAACTTCAAATACCGCTTTACGTTGAAATGTCAACCTGATCCACAGTAAGGTCGGGGCGGACCAACATTCAACTTGCATCCTATTTAAAGGCGGGTTCGTCACGCACGCACGCACGCACTGAGTAAATCAATTAACTTATCTTTATAACTTTATCCCAGGTGCAGTAGATCAAGGAAAGGAAAAAGAGTCGTATTTTGCGATATAAGTAAGGCCTTTGACAGAGTTTAGCACAGGGGGCATTATTCATAAACTTCATGCTTACAGTATAAGTGGTGAACTCTTGGAATGGTTTGAAAGTTATCTAGATAGTAGAATGCAGAGAGTGGTAATAAATGGATACAGTTCAGATATTAAATTTGTGGAAGCTGGCGTGCCCCAAGGTTCCGTTTTAGGACCGCTTTTGTTCACTATCTATATTATAATGACATTTGTGGATGGGTACAGATAGTAACATCCGCCTTTTGCGGATTATACATTGATATATAATAGATGATCATATTACAGCAGCCGCAATTATAAACAATGATTTGGCAAAAATCAGATTGGGCTTAAAAGTTGCAAGTTAGCTTTAATTTTAGTAAGACTGAGACTATAACATTCGCTCGAAAAACGCAAATCTATGTCAGACCGAACTTTTAATGAATGGTGAAATTATTAAAGAAGTGGATAACCATAACTTGCTTAGGTATAACACTTCAAAGCTGATTGTTCTTGGAAGGTTATATAGGTGACATGATAAAGAAAATTAGTTCAATTATCAAGTGTCTAGAGAAGTTTGAAATATCGTTTATCTCGGAAAACGCAATACTTTATACAACTCCTTTATCTTACCACTTTTGATTACTGCTGTCATATATGGGATAATTGTACGATTGAACAGGCGATTTTACTGGAAAATTTATATTGGAAAATTTACGCCTTAAGAACTATAAGCGGTGCGGTTCATGGCACCAGTCACGATAAAATGCTACAGGGAATCTAATTATAGCACACTGAAATGAAAGACGACATCGCTCTAAACTCATAACTTCTATGAAATGTATCCTCGTCTGACTCCTGATTATCTGAACGATCTTGTACCAGGTAGAGTGCTTGAACAAAGCGAAAAGTATAATCTTAGAAATAGTACTTCCATTCAAGATATTCTCAATCATTTTACTGAGCGCAATTATGTCAGCAATACATGTGAAAA
>NW_025766690.1:0-25423 GCF_003918875.1 Haliotis rubra
TTAAGAAATTACGAGTTGGTTCGTGTAGCATATTTGGCTGTGATTCAAATAGCTTAACCTAGATTTCGATATCCCTCCGAATGTACATTTGGTGGAAAAATGTTCATTTAACCCGAGACAAGGGCGAATATTTATATATAATTTAAGAAATTTAACAGCACTAGTATCCATTTTGTCTTTCGTCTTTAACCCGTCAGAACTAGATCAACAACTAGTCTCTGATATGAACATATTTCATTGAATAAAAGTTCATAATAAAAAATATATAATATAATGAAAAGGAGCCCTGAGACTTTCTCCTGAAGCTGTGGAAATCTAGACTTGCCACAGTTTGTAGACTTGCGTTAGCTTGGATGTATTTGTTTCAGGGTCTGTATGACAGACGACGCCCCCAACATACGCTCAGTCACATGTGTCTCCAGGTCACGGAGAATCAGTGGTTAGAGGCCCATATTGCAATTCTCGTGCGTTTGCCAGGCGCGTAGCAAGCCATTTTTCTTTCGTGTAAGCCCCTATGGGCTGCAAAGCCTTATTTTAGGTGGTATTGAGCTCTTTGCCCAGCTTTCATATTTTATGCGACCTGAAGAGTTATCGTTTGACGTTTGATGATTTTAATAGCTTCAAAATATTGTGGAGAACTTCCGCCTGTATCCCCTCTTAAATTTAATTATAGTCAAATCATATCACCTGAATATATATTCCTCATCTGCTAAGGACGTGTTTTAACGTGTTTTGTTAATTGTATTTGAACATACTGAAAGACGTATTCTACTTCTAAAAATCCCACTCAAAGAAAGTGTTCCTCCTCATGAAAATTTAGGGGAGGGCGGGGAGGATACGGATGGATGTCTTACCACCATGGAAATTGAAATGTGATTTCCTCATATACAAATATGTTTAGACATCGTTTACACATGTCTGCTGTACTGATACAATACCATACATCGAGTATTTGGTGTTTTTTCTAAAATAAATGATAAGCAAATGAAAATAAACAACTGCATTTCAGTGATGATTCACATATAATCAAGACTGTAACAAAACATCCTCATACATGTCGATGGAAACACAATCACCACTGAAAGTTATGATATGAAGAATAACCTGTTTACTGTACATGGTAATGCTTTAATAAAATAATACTGTAGCAGTACGATTCGTAGAGGGATTTCCACTTTTAAATGGAACGTGTTTGTACGTATTTTGGGCAAAAATTAGAAGAAAAATTATTTTTAGGAAAGATCATGTGTAAGCTCGAGCTGTTTTTATAATGGTAGCTACGCCCCTGTTTGATGTGTTGTTGACGCGGCATGGACGCCTTGTAACATCACTGTTTGATTATGATTCACAAAAATATGCCCATGATATGGTTGGAATCGTCCCACGGATTAGCACATATTTATCATGAAAACAGGTTTTATGTAGGTGACTTGAAACTCGCTTTTACAAAGGCCTATAGGTTCGATCACAATACATTTCTGTTTTACAGCTTCTCTTTTCTTAACATGCTCATGTCAAAACTGATTTAAATTTTAATCGCAGATTAAAGAATAACACAATAAATAGTATGCCAAATTATCGTTACCATGACAACCCTGTGATATTTCAGCTTATCTAAGAGAGTAATGCAGATGATACTGTCGAACTTAAATTTTGATAAGTTGCTTCATCGCTATCAATAAACACTGGGTATTTATACAATTATATGTGTGATCAAAGGCCATATGACAGATTATGTGGTCTCTTATATGTGTGATGGAGGAGAACTTGCGGTAGTTTTCCCCATAATCTGAATACATGTATGTACCGTGAAACCGGCAGATACCTTTAGAAGAAAGTGTTTGCCCTACCTGTAACAACGATGTCCCGTGTGATATAATGTGGGATGAATGACATGTACTTTTATCTTGGCCCGTTTATGGTGATACGTTCTGCGATCTTTCACAATAATCCCTCTGGCTATAAGATTGAAGGTACGTTTTAAACATAACCGGTATTTCTATTATTGTATTTATAAAGTTCTTCGAACGTTCTCCATATACGTCCGTCATATACATCGCGCACTACCCTTTTCTCTTTGATCTTCTCAAACAACAGTTACAAGTTCGAAGAATCCTGGTCAAAGTAGAAAAGTCTTAAGACTATTCCCTACAATTCTGTAACTTACACATTGTACCCTAAATGGGTAGAGCTTTCGTTCGGGGGACTATCAGAAAGACAACGATACAGTTATTTCCAGTGTTGTAGAAAGATCTCCACTTACTCAGGAAAACACTCAGATATTGTATTCATGTCGGAATATTTTCAGCCCCTGTCAGATCAGAACTTGAACATGCGATGTCTGCGTCTGTGTCAGACTAAAGGCCTATAAGATGTTTAGCAACACTGGGGCGTAATAGCCATAGATCTTCTCCAAACAAGGGAATATACATCTTGTGAGAATGACTTCTTCGACAGGGAAATTTACAGCAATGCGACATCACAATTACTTACGTGATATTTACTCGCAATCTGAGTTATGGATCGTCAATTTAAACAGGACAATATAGACGAATTTCACAAAAGGCACGGAGATCCAACATGTCTATGATATACTCAGAGAACACACCAGCCTGTGCTATCCGGTCATAATCGCTACTCGATAAAAACAATTTTTCATTTCATGTCTCACAGAATATATAAATTGATATGACATTGTTTCTTATTGTATACTTTTTGCGTTAGTGAAACAAACTTTAAAGTTTATGTATGGCGTTATTACAGCAAAGGCTGAGCGAATGGAGAAATAACATTTTCAGGCACTGTGAGACTATTAAGAAGGTCACATGCAGTGCAATAATATTCCAATTATGTACTGCCACAAAATATTTTACAGTAGATGCGCGAGCTGAACAGACTTAAGAAATTACGAGTTGGTTCGTGTAGCATATTTGGCTGTGATTCAAATAGCTTAACCTAGATTTCGATATCCTCCGAATGTACATTTGGTGGAAAATGTTCATTTAACCCGAGACAAGGGCGAATATTTATATATAATTTAAGAAATTTAACAGCACTAGTATCCATTTTGTCTTTTGTCTTTAACCCGTCAGAACTAGATCAACAACTAGTCTCTGATATGAACATATTTCATTGAATAAAAGTTCATAATAAAAAATATATAATATAATGAAAAGGAGCCCTGAGACTTTCTCCTGAAGCTGTGGAAATCTAGACTTGCCACAGTTTGTAGACTTGCGTTAGCTTGGATGTATTTGCTTCAGGGTCTGTATGACAGACGACGCCCCAACATACGCTCAGTCACATGTGTCTCCAGGTCACGGAGAATCAGTGGTTAGAGGCCCATATTGCAATTCTCGTGCGTTTGCCAGGCGCGTAGCAAGCCATTTTTCTTCGTGTAAGCCCTATGGGCTGCAAATCCTTATTTTTAGGTGGTATTGAGCTCTTGCCCAGCTTTCATATTTTATGCGACCTGAAGAGTTATCGTTTGACGTTTGATGATTTTAATAGCTTCAAAATATTGTGGAGAACTTCCGCCTGTATCCCCTCTTAAATTTAATTATAGTCAAATCATATCACCTGAATATATATTCCTCATCTGCTAAGGACGTGTTTTAACGTGTTTTGTTAATTGTATTTGAACATACTGAAAGACGTATTCTACTTCTAAAAATCCCACTCAAAGAAAGTGTTCCTCCTCATTAAAATTTAGGGAGGGCGGGGAGGATACGGATGGATGTCTTACCACCATGGCAATTGAAATGTGATTTCCTCATATACAAATATGTTTGGACATCGTTTACACATGTCTGCTGTACCGATACAATACCATACATCGAGTATTTGGTGTTTTTTCTAAAATAAATGATAAGCAAATGAAAAATAAACAACTGCATTTCAGTGATGATTCACATATAATCATGACTGTAACAAAACGTCCTCATACATGTCGATGGAAACACAATCACCACTGAAAGTTATGATATGAAGAATAACCTGTTTACTGTACATGGTAATGCTTTAATAAAAGAATACTGTAGCAGTACGATTCGTAGAGGGATTTCCACTTTTTAAATGGAACGTGTTTGTACGTATTTTGGGCAAAAATTAGAAGAAAAATTATTTTTAGGAAAGATCATGTGTAAGCTCGAGCTGTTTTTATAATGGTAGCTACGCCCCTGTTTGATGTGTTGTTGACGCGGCATGGACGCCTTGTAACATCACTGTTTGATTATGATTCACAAAAATATGATATGGTTGGAATCGTCCCACGGATTAGCACATATTTATCATGAAAACAGGTTTTATGTAGGTGACTTGAAACTCGCTTTTACAAAGGCCTATAGGTTCGATCACAATACATTTCGTTTTACAGCTTCTCTTTTCTTAACATGCTCATGTCAAAACTGATTTAAATTCTAATCGCAGATTAAAGAATAACACAATAAATTGTATGCCAAATTATCGTTACCATGACAACCCTGTGATATTTCAGCTTATCTAAGAGAGTAATGCAGATGATACTGTCGAACTTAAATTTTGATAAGTTGCTTCATCGCTATCAATAAACACTGGGTATTTATACAATTATATGTGTGATCAAAGGCCATATGAGAGATTATGTGGTCTCTTATATGTGTGATGGAGGAGAACTTGCGGTAGTTTCCCGATAATCTGAATACATGTATGTACCGTGAAACCGGCAGATACCTTTAGAAGAAAGTGTTTGCCCTACCTGTAAATAACGATGTCCCGTGTGATATAATGTGGGGATGAATGACATGTACTTTTATCTTGGCCCGTTTATGGTGATACGTTCTATGATCTTTCACAATAATCCCTCTGGCTATAAGATTGAAGGTACGTTTTAAACATAACCGGTATTTCTATTATTGTATTTATAAAGTTCTTCGAACGTTCTCCATATACGTCCGTCATATACATCGCGCACTACCTTCTCTTTTGATCTTTCTCAAACAACAGTTACAAGTTCGAAGAATCCTGGTCAAAGTAGAAAAGTCTTAAGACTATTCCCTACAATTCTGTAACTTACACATTGTACCCTAAATGGGTAGAGCTTTCGTTCGGGGACTATCAGAAAGACAACGATACAGTTATTTCCAGTGTTGTAGAAAAAAGATTCCACTTACTCAGGAAAACACTCAGATATTGTATTCATGTCGGAATATTTTCAGCCCCTGTCAGATCAGAACTTGAACATGCGATGTCTGCGTCTGTGTCAGACTAAAGGCCTATAAGATGTTTAGCAACACTGGGGCGTAATAGCCATAGATCTTCTCCAAAACAAGGGAATATACATCTTGTGAGAATGACTTCTTCGACAGGGAAATTTACAGCAATGCGACATCACAATTACTTACGTGATATTTACTCGCAATCTGAGTTATGGATCGTCAATTCAAACAGGACAATATAGACGAATTTCACAAAAGGCACGGAGATCCAACATGTCTATGATATACTCAGAGAACGCACCAGCCTGTGCTATCCGGTCATAATCGCTACTCGATAAAAGCAATTTTCATTTCATGTCTCACAGAATATATAAATTGATATGACATTGTTTCTTATTGTATACTTTTGCGTTAGTGAAACAAACTTTAAAGTTTATGTATGGCGTTATTACAGCAAAGGCTGAGCGAATGGAGAAATAACATTGTTCAGGCACTGTGAGACTATTAAGAAGGTCACATGCAGTGCAATAATATTCCAATTATGTACTGCCACAAAATATTTTACAGTAGATGCGCGAGCTGAACAGACTTAAGAAATTACGAGTTGGTTCGTGTAGCATATTTGGCTGTGATTCAAATAGCTTAACCTAGATTTCGATATCCTCCGAATGTACATTTGGTGGAAAATGTTCATTTAACCCGAGACAAGGGCGAATATTTATATATAATTTAAGAAATTTAACAGCACTAGTATCCATTTTGTCTTTCGTCTTTAACCCGTCAGAACTAGATCAACAACTAGTCTCTGATATGAACATATTTCATTGAATAAAAGTTCATAATAAAAAAATATATAATATAATGAAAAGGAGCCCTGAGACTTTCTCCTGAAGCTGTGGAAATCTAGACTTGCCACAGTTTGTAGACTTGCGTTAGCTTGGATGTATTTGCTTCAGGGTCTGTATGACAGACGACGCCCCAACATACGCTCAGTCACATGTGTCTCCAGGTCACGGAGAATCAGTGGTTAGAGGCCCATATTGCAATTCTCGTGCGTTTGCCAGGCGCGTAGCAAGCCATTTTTCTTCGTGTAAGCCCTATGGGCTGCAAAGCCTTATTTTTAGGTGGTATTGAGCTCTTGCCCAGCTTTCATATTTTATGCGACCTGAAGAGTTATCGTTTGACGTTTGATGATTTTAATAGCTTCAAAATATTGTGGAGAACTTCCGCCTGTATCCCCTCTTAAATTTAATTATAGTCAAATCATATCACCTGAATATATATTCCTCATCTGCTAAGGACGTGTTTTAACGTGTTTTGTTAATTGTATTTGAACATACTGAAAGACGTATTCTACTTCTAAAAATCCCACTCAAAGAAAGTGTTCCTCCTCATGAAAATTTAGGGAGGGCGGGGAGGATACGGATGGATGTCTTACCACCATGGAAATTGAAATGTGATTTCATATATATACAAATATGTTTAGACATCGTTTACACATGTCTGCTGTACCGATACAATACCATACATCGAGTATTTGGTGTTTTTTTCTAAAATAAATGATAAGCAAATGAAAAATAAACAACTGCATTTCAGTGATGATTCACATATAATCATGACTGTAACAAAACATCTTCATACATGTCGATGGAAACACAATCACCACTGAAAGTTATGATATGAAGAATAACCTGTTTACTGTACATGGTAATGCTTTAATAAAATAATACTGTAGCAGTACGATTCGTAGAGGGATTTCCACTTTTTAAATGGAACGTGTTTGTACGTATTTTGGGCAAAAATTAGAAGAAAAATTATTTTTTAGGAAAGATCATGTGTAAGCTCGAGCTGTTTTTATAATGGTAGCTACGCCCCTGTTTGATGTGTTGTTGACGCGGCATGGACGCCTTGTAACATCACTGTTTGATTATGATTCACAAAAATATGCCCATGATATGTTTGGAATCGTCCCACGGATTAGCACATATTTATCATGAAAACAGGTTTTTATGTAGGTGACTTGAAACTCGCTTTTACAAAGGCCTATAGGTTCGATCACAATACATTTCGTTTTACAGCTTCTCTTTTCTTAACATGCTCATGTCAAAACTGATTTAAATTCTAATCGCAGATTAAAGAATAACACAATAAATAGTATGCCAAATTATCGTTACCATGACAACCCTGTGATATTTCAGCTTATCTAAGAGAGTAATGCAGATGATACTGTCGAACTTAAATTTTGATAAGTTGCTTCATCGCTATCAATAAACACTGGGTATTTATACAATTATATGTGTGATCAAAGGCCATATGACAGATTATGTGGTCTCTTATATGTGTGATGGAGGAGAACTTGCGGTAGTTTTCCCGATAATCTGAATACATGTATGTACCGTGAAACCGGCAGATACCTTTAGAAGAAAGTGTTTGCCCTACCTGTAAAACAACGATGTCCCGTGTGATATAATGTGGGATGAATGACATGTACTTTTATCTTGGCCCGTTTATGGTGATACGTTCTGCGATCTTTTCACAATAATCCCTCTGGCTATAAGATTGAAGGTACGTTTTAAACATAACCGGTATTTCTATTATTGTATTTATAAAGTTCTTCGAACGTTCTCCATATACGTCCGTCATATACATCGCGCACTACCCTTTTCTCTTTTGATCTTCTCAAACAACAGTTACAAGTTCGAAGAATCCTGGTCAAAGTAGAAAAGTCTTAAGACTATTCCCTACAATTCTGTAACTTACACATTGTACCCTAAATGGGTAGAGCTTTCGTTCGGGGACTATCAGAAAGACAACGATACAGTTATTTCCAGTGTTGTAGAAAGATCTCCACTTACTCAGGAAAACACTCAGATATTGTATTCATGTCGGAATATTTTCAGCCCCTGTCAGATCAGAACTTGAACATGCGATGTCTGCGTCTGTGTCAGACTAAAGGCCTATAAGATGTTTAGCAACACTGGGGCGTAATAGCCATAGATCTTCCAAAACAAGGGAATATACATCTTGTGAGAATGACTTCTTCGACAGGAAATTTACAGCAATGCGACATCACAATTACTTACGTGATATTTACTCGCAATCTGAGTTATGGATCGTCAATTCAAACAGGACAATATAGACGAATTTCACAAAAGGCACGGAGATCCAACATGTCTATGATATACTCAGAGAACGCACCAGCCTGTGCTATCCGGTCATAATCGCTACTCGATAAAAGCAATTTTTCATTTCATGTCTCACAGAATATATAAATTGATATGACATTGTTTCTTATTGTATACTTTTGCGTTAGTGAAACAAACTTTTAAAGTTTATGTATGGCGTTATTACAGCAAAGGCTGAGCGAATGGAGAAATAACATTTTTCAGGCACTGTGAGACTATTAAGAAGGTCACATGCAGTGCAATAATATTCCAATTATGTACTGCCACAAAAATATTTTACAGTAGATGCGCGAGCTGAACAGACTTAAGAAATTACGAGTTGGTTCGTGTAGCATATTTGGCTGTGCTCCAAGAGAGACAAAGTGCTATTCTTTGGGGCAGCTTGGGACACTTGGTGAGGACAAAGGCAACGCATTGCCCTTTGTTCACCACTGAACCATTCAATCCCTCGAAACATGCACCTCACAAGATTTGCCAACACCACGGACAAGGCGTAACTGATACTGGTAGCAAGAGCGAGTGCAGCTTAGTAAGGCGTGTTAGCTTGCGTAATACCGCTTTGTCAGGATCTTTGGCGATAAGAATATTGAGGTCATGTGAACGTTGATTTCAAACGTACTAAAATGTGAAAGTGAAATTACATGAGCCAAGTAATTCACATGATGGAAACATATGATCATCTTGCTTGAGTACAGGTAGCATGATGGTGTATGAACCGTTCATATACATACCCCTGAAATCCGGTATGATTCATAAATATCTAAGGTGTGTAAACATTTGCAAATTTGAAAATTTACATGTGTTTCCCCACCTACGTAAATTCACATGTTTCCAACCCGAGTAAACTTAGAACGAAATCGGAAATTTCAGCACCCACTGAAATTCAAAGGAATGCATTGGAAATACTGTATGATCATGTATTTACCGGGGTATATGTTTTGTAATTCATATTTGGAAAATCCCTGACAATCCGGTCAGGGCATACATGAACGAGGTGCTTGTGCATACGAAAATGTACGATGAGCATATGTTTCAAAGGTATAGATTCATATGAAATATATGCCCGAAGTTAGGAAATATCTGAAAACATACGTAAACTCCGGTCATGTCATGTATTTCCTACTGTATTTACGTTTATTTCAATGGTTTATTATCCGGTTTTTGGTGCTGTGTTAGTAGTTTGAATGGAAGTACTATCTCTAAGATTATAGTTGCTTTGCTGAAATACTCTACCTGGTACAAGATCATTCAGATAATCAGGAGTCAGAGGATGATACATTTTATAGAAAGTTATAAGTTTAGAGCGATATCGTCTTTGTTTCAGTGTGCTATAATTAGTTTCCTTGTATATTTTATCATGACTGGTGCCACGAACCGCACCGCATACAGTTCTTAATGCGTCTAAGTGTAAATTTTCCAGTAACATCGCCTGTTCAATCGTACAATTATCCCATATATGACAGCAGTAATCAAAAAAAGTGGTAAGATAAAGGAGTTATATAAAGTATTTGGCGTTTTCCGAGATAAACGATATTTCAAACTTCTCAGACAATTGATCATTGGACTAATTTTCTTTACCATGTCACCTATATGAACTTTCCAAGAACAATCGCTTTGAAGTGTTATACCTAAGAGTTTATGGTTATCAACTTCTTTAATAGTTTCGCCATGCATTAGTAAGTTCGGCCTGGCATAATTTTTCGTTTTACGAGTGAATGTTATACTCTCAGTCTTACTAGGATTAAAACTTACCTGCCACTTTCTGGCCCAGTCTGAAATCTTTGCCAAATCATTGTTTATAATTGCGGCTGCTGTAATATGATCATCTATTATAGCATATATTGATGTATCATCAGCAAAAAGGCGAATGTTACTGTCTATACCATCTACAATGTCATTAATATATATGATGAACAAAAGTGGTCCTAATACGGAACCCTGGGGTATACCAGCTTCCACAGATTTGATACCTGAACTATATCCATATATTACCACTTTCTGCATTCTACTATCTAAATAACTTTCAAACCAAAAGTTCTCCCTGTATACCATAAGCGTAAAGTTTATGAATAATACCTTTGTGCCAAACTTTGTCAAAGGCTTTACTTACATCACAGAATACCGCTCTGATTTCCTTTCCTTGGTCTACGGCACTTGCGATAAATTATAAAGATAAGTTAGTTGATTTACTGTAGAATCACCAGGCATAAATCCGGATTGTAAGTTTGATAAAATATTGTTATCCCTGAGGAAGTTGAAGACGTATTTAAAAATGCATTTTTCAAAAACTTTAGCGACACAGCTTGTTAACGCTACAGGTCTATAGTTTGAGCAATCGTGTCCATCACCTTTCTTATGAAGCGGAATCACCGAAGCTAGTTTCCAAGAAGTAGGATACGTTTTATTACGAAGGGAGATGTTGAACAACTTAGCTAACAACGGGGTTAAAGAGGTTGCAGTTAGTTTCAGTATGATGTTTCCAATGCCATCAGGCCCCATGGCTTTCGATGTATCTAGACTCAGAAGAATATCGCGAACATCTCCATTACTTATTGTGATAGATGACATAGGATGATCGATTTCACGCGGTTCGAAATCAGGCAGATCGGCGTTAGGATCAGCAACTTGGGATTGTTCTGAGAAAAATGAGTTGAGTACATCAGCAATATCTTGTTCATTGTCATAAACTATGTTATTGCTGACAATTGATGGAAAGGACGATTTTATCGAATTTGTTTTAACATAATTCTTAACTAATCGCCACCACATTTTAGTACCATGAGTGTTATTTATAGTTTCATCAACTCGTGCATCAAAAGCACGTTTTGCATTTCTAACTGTTGCTATTACTTTGTTCCGAAGTGTTCTGAACTTAGTCCAATCATCAGGAAGGTTTCTGTTTTTTGCAATCTTATGTACACGATTTCGTTTTCTTATTAAGGATCGGATTTCGTTATTCATCCACGCGGGATCTTTGGTTCTAATTGTTACAGTTTTATTTGGAATATATTCATTCATGATATTCAATAACAAGGATGTAAGGTTTTCAGTGATATTATCTACGTTCCCCGAAAAGAAAAATATCTCTGAGTTTATCTCTTTGATGGTTTCATTCATACCATTAACATCCATTGAAGAATAATTTTAGATTTTCCTTTTGAATAAATTCTTGTGCTGCATCATTTCTGCTATGTTAACAAATACGGGGCAGTGATCGCTGCATATGGGATCTAATACACTAGAATCTTTAATAACGTCGACGCGAGAAACAAATATCAAATCGATCAAAGTTTTACTACCTGCGGTTATTCTAGTAGCATCCGTGATTATTTGTCGAAGGCAGTAGTAACTTTGTATAAAGTCTATCTTTTGATTATTGCCATGAAGAACGTTAATATTGAAATCACCGGTTATAATTGTCTGCATATTAAGATCAACTGCGTTACCTATTGATTCATCGATCAAATTCCAATATTCGGAGCTCTTGTCGGCGCGATAAACAGTTCCAATCAGGTAGTTTCTTGTTTTACATTTAGTCTGTATCCATATCGCCTCAAGTCCGACTATGTCTAAATCAGACATCAACAACGCACAAATAGTATCTTTTACATAGACTGCTACACCGCCACCGCGAGTTTGTCTGTCTTTACGGAAAGGTAGATGAAAGCCAGGAATTTTTATATCAATGTTTTTTTGTATCGGAAGTTAACCAAGTTTCGGTTAGACATATCACATCATAAAATCCAAGTTCAACTCTTAAAATATCTAATTTTTCCTTAAGACTACGTACATTTAGATGGACTATCCTTAAAGCATTTATGCACTTAGGCTCTGGATTAGGATGGATATCTCCACAGCACAGTAACAAAAGTGAAATCATTATGGAAACACAACTGCCATACAGACAACGAAATTTGAATAGATGAATAGCAAATTTACCTGAGTGTTTAGAATGCAGTGCTGCAGCAAATGTACCCACTGCCTGTCTATACTGTGATATTTCAACCGACATCGAAAATTAGAAACTGCTGACAAATATAGTGGACAGTGGGTCTTGAGGATGCAAAACTGCATAGGCACACACCATAAACATAACTTAATGATATAATACGTAAACAAATCAAGGGCATTCTTTTCTTGTCACATTCATAACAGAAATAATCAAACAAACAGAAGAGGAAAGGGTAAAACAGGAAATACAAAGACAAAAACATTTGTCTATTTAGTGAAAGGAAAATTTCATATAGATAATGTTTTCAAATTGCCTATAAATGAAAGTAATATCAATTGCCCAAAATATCTACATCAAAACGTAGTTAACAGTAGTGAGGAGATTTGTATCCGTGTCGACGCATGTGCATGTGCGAGAGAACACGATGTGGGCGCTTAGCACGAGAATGTGTGCGTGTGTGTGTGTTAAGGATGCATGTTCAGGGCACGACCAAGACGGACTGGATACCTGTGCGATTAGATGCATGGTGTTGTGAAACAACGTGAGTACTGTTGTTTGTTACATATCCTATTCTATATAGACATATTCAATGCTTTACCATAGACGGAAATAAAAAGGGTAATGTAAAAAATGTATAATAATGATTTGTATAGTACAGTAGTTGAGACAAGTGTTAATTGACACAAATAGCTTATTGTGTACATTGTATAAATGCAAACTACTATAAATATATTGAACGTAGCACGATCACTCATGAGTATGTTATTCAGATCATGGTGACCTCTTATGTCATAATTATCAGATCAAAACATAGCGTCCATGCGCTTTAAGAATGAAGCCGTAAACGTGTCAATTTCATTTAAGCGATTGTTTAACGGGTTGCGATTTAAACACACACACACACACACACACACACACACACACACACATACATACACACATACATACATACACACACACATATATATATACACACACAAATATACACCCGTGACCACACACACACATACATGTATACACATAAACATACACACAAATACATACACATACACACATACACATATATACATATACACACATACATACATATATATAAATAGAGAGAGAGAGTTAATCATATTGATATCAATTGCCCAAAATATCTATATCATATCATAGATAACAGTAATGAGTTTGTATCCATGTCGACTCATGTCCATTGCGAGAGACCACGATGTGGGCGCTTAGCACGAGAATGTGTGTGTTAAGGATGCATGTTCGGGGCACGACCAAAACGGACTGGATACCTGTGCTATTAGATGCATTGTGTTGTGAAAAAAAGTGAGTACTGTTGTACTGTTGTTTGTTACATATCCTATTCTATATAGACATATTCAATGCTTTACCATAGACGGAAATCAAAAGGGTAATGAACAAATGTATAATAATGATTTGGATAATACAGTAGTTGAGTCAAGTGTTAATTAGCACAGATAGCTTATTGAGCACATTGTATGAATGCAAAATACTATAAATTTATTGAACGTAGCACGATCACTCATGAGTATGTTATTCGACAACGCTGATACACATGTATTCTTAAAGTCCTACTTGTATAGCTCTGGGATGGCAATTTTCCGCTGTTCAGCGGATTTCCGCTGGTTTTATTTCAAATTGTTCAATTGTGAATCATCTAAATCCATTGAGAAACCCTCAACTCGATGACACAATATTACGTTTTCAGCTGAAAACAGATTTGCCTGTTGCCATCCCTGATAGCTGTAAATGGTACTAATGTTGCTGTCTCTAGTATATGATGACTAACATTAATGTAAAAATCTTGAAACCGTGAATGATAGAAATGCCATATCACTGTGTTATTATTATTATAAGTTTGCAGAATCATTTTTAATTTGTTCTACAGAAGTGTTGTGAAGCCAGCATCTAGCCGACAACGCAAACATCGTCAAATGATATCATCTGAATCTTGGATTGAAAGAAGAGAAAAGGATAGATTAAGACAACGTCAAAAAGATCAAACAAGTCAGATATTCAGATCACAGAAGATAAGAAATGAAATGCAGAAAGCATGAAGAAAATGAGAAGAGCCAAATCAGAAGCAGAAGTTTTGAAAGATAACCTTAGAGATAGCGAAAGAAAGAAGATAACAAGAACATAGGTCAGAGGCAGAAGTGGTGACAGATAAGCTTAAGGATAGTGAAAGAAAGAAGACAATGAGAACAGATAGGTCAGAGGCAGAAGTGATGATGTGTAGCATACATTCTTGTAATGTGTGTAGTATGTGTGTAGCATACATTCGTGTAATGTGTGTAGTATGTGTGTAGCATACATTCTTGTAATAGATGTAGTATGTATGCAGCATACACTCTTATGTGTGTAGCATACTTTCTTGTAATGTGCGTAATATGTGTGTAGCATACATTCTGGTAATGTGGGTAGTATGTGTGTAGCATACATTCTTGAAATAGGTGTAGTATGTGTGTAGCATACATTTTTATAACGTGTGTAGTATGTGTGTAGCATACACTCTTGTAATGTGTGTAGTATGTATGTAGCATACATTCTTGTAATAGGTGTAGTATGTGTGTAGCATACTTTCTTGTAATGTGTGTAGCATGTGTGTAGCATACATTCTTGTAATAGATGTAGTATGTGTGTAGCATACATTTTTGTAATGTGTGTATTATGTGTGCAGAAGATACATGTAAGTTGCATGTGTATGAATAATTCATATTACCTTATAAATAAGTTTATGCAAATGCGAACTTGTAAATATCCGTGTATGTATGCATGTATATGGACAATTGTGTATGGTTTGATGAAAGCATTTATGTATACAACGGCGAGCCTATACGTTTGGAAGTGAATGTATAGATTGTGTAGATGTTTAGTTAACCAGCTTGTAATTGCTTACCTGAAGATTCTCCGTTGTCCCTAGTTTTTGGGTTGTTCCTCCCATAAAGGCGCATCTTGTCTTTTTGTTTCTTTTATTAAGCAATATAATGGTTATGGCTTACTTTATTTTCCTTTCTATTTTCTTTTCATTGTTTCACTCAAAATCATGTTACACAGTGTCAGCTGACCTATACCTACATCAAATTACAACAAACGTTTTTACATGTATTAGTTACTTTAGTTCAGTTTGTGTGTGTCTACCTCCATGTAATCACCCACTGGAACCCACTGTCCTACCTGATACGACTATATGTATGATATTTGATTATGGCTGATATTGAGCAGTACAGACAGGCAGTGGGTTCCTTTGCTGCAAAACTACTGTCAAAATCTGCAGTCCGATTTATGAAATCCATACACAGTTTTAAGTTCTTGTGTCTCTACAGCACCCAAGTATCTGTAATTGCCCCTCTCATCCTTCTCTGCTGTGGCGATATCCATCCGAATCCTGGGCCAAAATATTTCAGAGACCTTAAAATAATACATTTGAACGTACTCAGTTTGAAAGACAAAACTGATTTACTTGACGCAGAATTTCGATCTTATGACGTTATATGTCTTACTGAAACCTGGTTGCATGCAGACATTCGTAGTGTTGATATAGCAATACCTGGATATCACCTACCATTCAGGAAAGATAGGCAAACGCGTGGTGGCGGTGTCGCGATCTATGTCAAAAGCAACTTACACGCCAAGCATATGGACAACCTTGACACCCCGGGCTCGAGGCGATGTGGATACAGATAAAGTGTAAACACCGTTGTTACCTAATCGGATCCGTCTATCGAGCAGATAAGAGCGCGGGGTACTGGGATCTGATTGAGGAATCTGTCGGTAACGCCGTCGACCTGAACATGTATACTATCGTTGTCGGTGACTTTAATATAGACGTCCTTCGGGAAAATCGAACTAAAATAGATAACCTTCAATCGATGTATGACCTTAAACAGATTATATCCGAACCAACTAGAATTACACCACATTCAAGTACCCTGATAGATCTGATTTTTGTTTCGAATATTAAAGCTGTAAAATGACTCGGGAGTCCTTGACCCTATCTGCAGTGACCATTGTCCGATATTTGTGACCATCAAACAACCAATTCCCTCCTTATAAATTATAAGAGGAAAGTTTATTACTATTCGTTAGTTGATACTGTAAGCATGAACAAGAGTGTCGATGATATTGATGGTGATATTTTATTTTCTTCCAATAATATAGATAAGATTGCAAGCGATTTAACATCCACAATAATGAAAATCTGCGATCAACATATACCAAATAAGACTGTCACTATTAGACCTGCAGATCCGCTTTGGATGACGAGCCAAATACGTTCTTTGATTCGGAAACGAAATCGCCTACATAAAATTGCAAAGAAATGTAACCATCCAACGAAGTGGGCTAACTTCAGATCAGCAAGAAATAAAGTTACTTCCGCTATTAGAACTGCTAAACAAATTTTCGTTTCTAATATTGAAGACTCTGTTAACACCTCGATCGGTACGAAAACGTGGTGGCGTCTGACGAAAGGGTTCATAAAATCACGTAACAATGACAATCAATTTGGGACAATTATCTTTAACGATACAATCTGTAATGACCCTGAAGAAATCGCTAATGTCTTAAACAATTACTTTATCACTCAGTCGACTATTGCTGATCCAAATCGAGATTTGCCCGATACCGAGTTTCCTTGCAGCCCAAAATTAACTAACATCACTCTAACCCGCGATGACGTCAGAGATATTTTAATGTCACTGGACACATCAAAAGCGACCGGTCCGGATGGGATAGGAAATAAAATACTTAGATATACCGCAAATAGTCTAACATCCATACTTACGAAATTATTCAATTTGTCCCTTAGTCTGTCAATTTTTCCCAGTCCATGGAAAGAAGCATCGGTAATACCTATTCACAAGAAAGATAGCGTACATGACTGTTCTAACTACCGCCCTGTCGCACTCACATCTTGTTTATCGAAAGTTTTTGAGAAATGTGTATTTAAATATGTATTCAATTTCCTAAGAGATAACGACTTAATGACAAATTTACAATCAGGATTCATGCCAGGAGACTCCACAACAAATCAATTAACCTTTTTGTACAACTTTATAGCCAAAGCTCTTGACGAAGGAAAAGAGGTTAGAGCAGTCTTCTGCGACATAAGTAAAGCCTTTGATAAGGTCTGGCATAGAGGAATTATTTATAAACTGAAAACCTATGGTATCCAAGGCGAACTATTACAATGGTTTGAACATTATTTAGAAAATAGAGTACAACGGGTCGCAATTAACGGCTATAAATCTGACAAGAAAACTGTACTAGCTGGAGTACCTTAGGGCTCTGTCCTTGGACCACTTCTTTTTCTGATATACATCAATGATATTGTATGTGATGTTGACAGTAACATTCGTCTCTTTGCGGATGACACCTCATTATGTGTTATCATAGACGATCCATCAGTTGCTGCTACCTGTCTTAACAAAGATCTAGATAGAATTTCACAATGGGCCCGTAAGTGGCAGGTTACATTTCATCCAAATAAAACCGAAACTACTCAGTTCTCACGTAAAACTAAACCGTCTCTAAAACTGAACCTATTCATGAACGGAACAATCATAAAAGAAGTCAAAAGTCATAAACATTTAGGATTAACACTCCAAAGCGATTGTACGTGGAATGATCACACTAATGATATTGTACGTAAAGTTCGCCCTATGATCAGTTGTCTGAGGAGTTTTAAATACCGATTATCACGTAAAACGTTGGATATTATGTATAAATCCTATATCTTGCCAATATTTGACTATTGTTCGCATATTTGGGATAACTTTACTTCTGAGCAATCGCGTTCATTAGAAAATTTACATCTTGATGCTCTGAGAACTATATGTGGTGCCGTCCGTGGCACAAGTCATAACAAACTTTATAATGAAACCAAATCTCAGTCCATGCAAGATAGAAGGAATTGCCAGAAGTTAACTTTTTTTCTATAAGATGTACAACAACCAATTGCCAAAATATCTTTGTGACTTGATTCCAAACTCCGTCTCCGGAACTACAAACTACAGCTTGAGGAATAACTCTGAAATACAAGGAATTTACAGTCGCACTGCCTCTTATGCTAAATCCTTTTTACCTGCCACAATAAATTTATGGAATGCCCTACCAAATTCCAAAGCGTCATGTAATCTCACAGAATTTAAAAACCTAATTACAAAAACTGAAAATAAGATTTACTTTGACCTTAATTATGGCACTCGTTTTTGCCAAATCGTTCACTGCCGCCTCAGGCTCGGATGTAGCGACCTAAACGCCGATAAGTATAACAGACATTTAATAGACAGCCCTTGTTGTTCTTGTGGACATCATAGTGAAAACGCCCTACACTATTTCCTCACTTGCCGTAACTATACTCTGACTTAACATGTATTTTTACACTACCGGTTATAACCTGGATACCATTCTTAAGGGAAACAAGGAACTTACTCCCCTGTGTAAACCAGAAAATAGTTGAATCCGTCCACGATTATATAACCAAGACACAACGCTTTAAATTTTCTCAGGAAAATAATTAAATTTACCCAACAACCTTCTCATGATTGATTTATATTTCTACAATGGCTTGTGCGACACACACAACTGTAACTCTCTAACTTATGACTACTTAGAGAATAGTAAGTAAAAATATTATATTTATGCAATGGCCAGTATCGATGACGTCAAATCCTCCATTTTCATGTTGTATTATATGCTGCATGGGAGCGGTGTTAATATAAGCAGTAATGCTTGTTCACCAATCCCAATTCATCTTCATGAATAAAAATATGTTTAAATCAAGTGATGAAAGACAAGGCAGCAAACTCAGAGAGAATGAAGAGAGTGAGAACAGAACGACCAGAGACAGAAGTGGTGACAGATATTCAACATTTTAAATTAAGGTCTTATGTACTACATGTTATGTAATATATGCATGGAGGTGCAGCAAAAGGAATTACAAGCTGAGTTAAAAAAACAAACAGATGAAAGGATTAACCGATAACACGCTAATTGATAAATTACGTTTATCTTCCTCGACGTATTTGTCAAAAGGGACCTGTCAAAAGGTAAGAGTTTATGTTTGTAGAGTTACTAACGTATACTGAAGAGGTTTATTACCGTGAAGTAGACATTAGTGATGTTTATAACAACAATAAGGGCGGCACGCAGGGGATTTTCAGGTTGACCGCATTTGGAGAACATTAGACATAATCTGTGATGATAAGCAAGAAGGTAACACTTAATTCCCAAGTTGAAAATAAGATATATTGTACAACGAAGTGATATACGCAGAAAATACCAGATTTTAGAGAATATTTTACTTTATACATGATATGGCACAAAAATAAAATTCATTAAAGTAACATCTTAGCACAAACTATTTTAATCATCATCATGATAAAACAGTTTCATAATACATGTACATAGTGCGCATCCAGTCTAAACTGCAGATTCATTAAGTATGAAACTGCGTCTGCGAACGCAATTACACTTATTCTGCATTGTAAAATATATTTGTGTGGCATTGTAAAATATATTTATGTTATATGTTGTGTTTATTGTCACAGCGGATATTTATACCTTTATATCATTGTTGACACGTTTGTGGTTACGTATGTTAGGATGTTTGGTGACTATATCATCGACAGTGGAGACAGCTGAGTCTTTACAACATACCCAGGACATCCAAGATGCAGCATTTCTCTAAGGTGTACCATACATAGGTATCTTCCACCTCGTGAAGTCGGAATAAACTTTTACTCTACACATGTAACTGCTGTTTTGCAATAATGAAAGTGATGAATTTGAAAGTATGGCGAGCATATTATGTACCCAAATTGATGAGTTGGCGCTTACTCATATCAATTAATGACAATCAATGATTGTCAAAACAAGCTAACTGAGTTCAAATTCATTGATTTTCATTATGTAAGTGAACAAGGGGTGAGTTCGTGTCACCTATTTCGTTAGGTAGTTCAGAAAGCTAATCCCTTAAAACTACATGCACCGTCAGCCCTCCAACATCAAAGGATTTTCACTGTAATAACAAAGGTCTACTTCCAGGTAAGACATCACTGAATACACCCACATTCTGTCGTGTAAACACAGCAACCTTTCTTCGAGGATTAACTGACAATATTGTCATTGTCAGATGTATTATCTTTGGTGTCCAATGACACGCGGTCACGCGACATTACGTTTGCATAAATTAATTTTGGAAACATATATCCTCCAAGATTGTCGTTTGTTTTGTTTAAAGGTATGACGTGCTTTCGCATTGAGTATTTTGAATTTATTTAAATTATGGACAGTTGGATGGTGGCGGAAGTAATGTTCTGCCGTCTTCCTCGCTTTTCTTGCATGTCTACAGTCTGTATTAAACCAGGGTTTCCGTACATTTGGAGTTGTGGAGGCTTTCGGTATACACTCATCAGGTATTTCCTTTTAAAACGTCAGCAACAATCTGAATGGGATCAGTTACGTCACTGAAGCATTCAGGTCGTAGTTTCGATTTACATATGGTTTAAACATATTTATTTCCAAAAGAGGAACCGGATTGGTAAACAAGCAGTATGGTGCTTATGTGAATACCGCTCCGGAATACAGATATATTATAGATATAATAATAGACCAGTTGCTCTTACCAGCTGTTTATCAAAGGTATTTGAGAAATGTATTTTTAAACATGTGTTTAACTTTTTTGTAGATAATAACGTATTAACGAATTTGCAGTCGGGATTCATGCCTGGGGATGGAACTGTATACCAACTGACATACTTGTATGATTTTATACTACATGCATTAGACAATGGCAAAGAAGTCAGGGCAGTTTTCTGTGACATTAGCAAGGCTTTTGACAAGGTTTGGCATAAGGGAATCATAGCGAAATTAGAAGCTTATGGTATTAAGGGTAAGTTACTTGATTGGTTTTCCAGTTATCTTGACAATAGATTACAGAGAGTAGTTATAGACAATTCCAATTCAGATCTAAGGAAAGTCACTGCTGGGGTGCCACAAGGATCTGTCCTTGGGCCATTACTGTTTTTAGTCTACATAAATGATATCATTGAGGGTATCAGTAGTAACATTCGTCTTTTTGCCGATGATACTTCGGTATATGTTATTGTTGATAATCATGTTGTTACTGCCGCTTCCTTAAATAATGACCTAAACAGGATCTCTCACTGGGCTGAACTATGGCAGGTTAGCTTTAATCCTGGTAAGACTGAAGCTGTTTTATTCACTCGCAGAAATACCGGTAACCAACAATTCCTAAGCTTAAAATGCATGGAGTAGACATTACTGAAGCCGGCTACCATAAACACCTAGGAGTAACCTTGCAATCAGACTGTAAATGGAATTCCCACATTGGTGAATTAGTTAAAAGGTTCGTCCATTGGTAAATTGTCTTCGTAGTTTTAAATATAGATTATCTAGAAAATCATTAGAGCAAATGTACAAGTCATATATATTACCAACGTTCGATTACTGTTCGCACCTTTGGGATAACTGTACTAAAGAACAAGAAAAACTTGTCGAAAATCTACATTTAGACGCACTGCGGACGATTTGCGGGGCAGTTAGAGGAACAAATCATGACTTAATATATAAGGAAACTAACTCTATGCCCCTAGTTGACCGTAGACAAATTAGCAAGTTATCATTATTTTACAAAATGGTTCATCATATGACACCAGTTTATTTAACTGATCTACTGCCCGAAAAGGTATCACAGTTAAGTGACCATAGATTAAGAAACAGAAATAACATTCAAACTATAAGGTGTCGTAGTGACTTGTATAGCAACTCGTTTTTACCTGATACAATACGACAATGGAATGATTTGCCTGAGAATATGTACGATATTGAAACCATAGGCCAATTCAAAATGCATTCCAATCATCTAAACCACCTAATTTAAATATATTCGATAAAAACTTTGGTACACGTTTCTGCCAAATTATCCACTCACGCCTCAGACTTGGGTGCAGTAATTTGAAAGCGCACATGTTTGAACGGCACATTTCAGTTGATCCATTCTGTTCCTGTGGTCACCCCTATGAGGATACTTTACATTACTTCTTTACTTGTCCTAATTATTCTAACATCAGACATCGCATGTATTTTTACGAACATGGATATAATTTAAATTCTGTCCTAAGTGGTAATCCAAACAAAAATGTACTTGTAAATTCTTTCATACTACAATCTGTCCATTCTTTTATAATAAAATCGCATAGGTTTGATAAATGATTAATAATGTTTAATACGCAGGTTGCTTGCTTTCCTATCATGCTGCATATTATTTAATATTTGTTTTATTCATTTTTAAAGGAATGGAGAGGTATTCAAATAAGCCATTACGGTTTGTTTACCAATCCTTGTTCAATATATTTTGAATAAAATATGTTTACACTAGATATAATAATCGTACGGAGAAAAACATGATATTAACAAACGATAAACAATAGCTTTCTGGAAATGTAACAATCATAAACTGTAACATGGCCGCTTTTAACGTTAGAACCATTAGCGTCGGAAAATACTTAATAGTAAGTGCAATTTCGTTTATATATTACAACTCAAATCTGCCTGACAGTACACTGAAAGAATGGATAGATTCTAATAATTCAAGATTACCTTTAGTAGATCCATGAGAGTGGCCGTATAGTATTGATTTGATGTCATATCCTTTAGTATAGAAGTGCATTTTATGGTTAATGTCAGTGTAATTAACGCACGAAAAGAAATAGTGAATTGCAGGCCTACCCATAATAACACATGGGCCTCGAGGAGTTGATCATGGAGTGACTAGATCAGCCTGCTGAAGTGCTGAAGAATGTATATAGAGAACGCAATGTAAAAAGCTACTCTCCCCAGACAAAGCCGCACTGCAACAGCTTGGAGGTGGATTTAAAGTGTATCAGAGCTGTGGAATCACATCCCTGTCATTATAAGGACCAGAAGATCACTCCAGTGGCCCTATCACCCAGAGGAAAATAATGATGATAGGCTGTATACTGGCATTAAGTAATATTATACGTCTGTTTCAGATGCGTTTCTTGCAGACTGAATGCTTATGGTGTTAGACCCTGGACTAATAGTTGTATTTCATTAAAATTAGTCCTTAGACCCCTACAATTCCACAGCACGATATTAGTAAAATGACCTATCTTTTAGGTGGATTGATATGAGATCTCACTTTCTTCGAGGGCAACAAGCTCTATGCCCTGGAATGGAAGTTTTCGGACACTTCCATGTCCTCAAGCGATCCGTATTTATTAATATTTTCCTTTGATTTTCTGAACCCTTTGTGGGTCTGCCACTGCGATGATTCTGTTCTTGGTTTATTAGTACTTTGAACAGTGTTCTTGGAATTTGGTTTAGTTCGAGTTTGTTGAGCTGACTGAGATGATGAATGTTCCCCAGATAAAGATGAATCTTGATTAGATGTCTGTGACGGAACTTCAGACAGGATCTCCATTTATCTCTCCAGATTTCCAAAAGTCTGAGTAGACTGTTCAAATTTGAAAATCGGAGGCTGGTTGGTTCTAAACCTACGTCAAGTCTGTTTGACAGTGTATTGACGAGGTGATAACTGAGGATATGTTCAGCTTTGGGATGGTTTTCGAAGGTGACCTTTGCAACTGATACGCCACAGATCACCTGGTGAATTCGGTAGTTCAGTGATTTATTGTGGCATCACCAAATATTTTAAGGTGAATTTAATTTACGAGATAATTTCCATTTTGTTTCTTCCTAAATTGGACAATCCTTGAGAAGGAAGAATGACTTCCCGAACACTTTTCTGCCCTTTTTGAAGTTATTATTATATGGACGAGTAGACTCACTGCAGTGGACAACATATGATCGGTTTTCGGTGCCAGATTGTCACCACCGTGGCTACATATTTTACACCTAAAACATCTAAAGAGTATTGCTTGGGATGTAGGTGCCAAATCATATGCGCTTACAGTACCCCCGTCTTCGACTGAATTCCGGAGGAGTAGGTATTGGTTTGAATGGATTCATTGTTCCTCGCAAATGTAACAAGTTCACATATGTTACCCCCCGGTCTTTCATTAAAAACAATGTCTAATTCTGACATATCAGCCAACAGTCGCTCTCTCTGTCTCCGATTATACCTTTTAATGGCACTACAGTCCATCTATGGGCAGAGATCGTAACAGGAACTCCAACAAACATCCCTAGATAGCCAAGGCTAATGTTTGTTGCTTTCTGTTACATTCAATT
The DNA here is from genome assembly GCF_003918875.1 of Haliotis rubra. Lineage (NCBI taxonomy): Eukaryota > Metazoa > Mollusca > Gastropoda > Lepetellida > Haliotidae > Haliotis > Haliotis rubra. The sequence continues at coordinate 24,588 of NW_025766690.1, forward strand.
AAAAGGATCCCTGAACGCAAGCGTTTGATGTTTCTCACCTTTCCCTGCTATTAGCTTTGTACACTCAGGAGATCGCAAAAAGCGATTAAGTTTCAAGGGAGTCTTTTCCGGAGTTTCCATAATCCAAAGAGCCGTGGCATGCAATCAAACAGATTTGCAAGGTCGCTGTTCCTCATCATTCTCGAATGGACGTTTTGCTTTCTTTGAGGGTGTTTGGTATTCCATGTTTTAGCATATATTCCATTTCATCATCCAAAGATCCCCACCATCACGGAGGCCGCGAAAGGAGCGAATGCTAATATAAGAAGCGCAAGTTCCTGGAATTTGCAGCTTTCCAGGGGATGTACCGCGGATATAATTCCAGCAGAAAAATTAAAAGTTACCTTGAGTTCTACCAGATTGGCCCATCAGCCACTTCTGTATGAAAATACAGGTAGGGTACTGCAAGAGTGAGAAGTGTTTCAGATTCCAATTGCATAAAAACGAGAGCATACTTCGTCATATCCGCAGAGCAAAGGCCATGCTTGGGGCTTGGCGATGGCCAAGGTGGGTTGGAACCGGGCCAGGTTCCTTCACCCGTGGGCGGTATGTGGGGGCAGAAGTGGTGCATGGTGGGCGGAGCAGCATTTCCTGGGAACCAGAGTGCCTCAACCGCCGGGCCGCTCGTCCTCCAAAACGGAGAGGTGCAGAGCCCGGCTTGAAGCTTGGGTTAGTGGATAAAATATTTTGGTCTGTGTGTGTGTGTGTGTGTGTGCTGCAGCAGAAGAAACTCTTGGGCCTGACCACTTCAGGCAAAATCATGATCCACCAAAGCTCACCATTACTTCAGAGTTGTT
>NW_025766691.1:0-25363 GCF_003918875.1 Haliotis rubra
GTGTTTGTCCATAGCTGCAACACATTTTACATGGGTCATTTGTACAGCAAAATAAAAATATCTCCCATGTATTTCATGTTGGTTGTGATTTTTTTAAGACCAGATTTTAATGTAGAATATTAACTACTTGCAGACTAGTGTTCTGAAATTTCCAACATGTCCTTGTTTTTCTTTTTGTACCTGATTTTCTTGACTTTTAGGTGACGCAGTGGCACAGGCTCATCATGACTTCTTGGTCGCTTGGTCCATAGGGATGGGCCATCAGTGACGCTCTTTTTCTCAAAAGCTTCAATGTCAAAAAGTGTTGCTGCTATATGTCTGCAGGCTCCATCAGATCTGAAATATATTGAAAAATACATGTACACTATTTGTTTCCAAGACAAAGGGTTATTATAACAAACATTGTACATGTAACATTATACATGAGCAACATCAATAACTGCTTTCACAGTATTATGAATAGGTCTACATGGATATTAGAAATGTATAAATATTGGCTAAGATCCACTGAAACATTATGGAGTTTGGAACTGGTTGTTTTCTCTTTAATTCAAGCATCATTACGAGCTTTAGACCTTTTCAATGTATAATGCCAGCTAGCTCACTTTACCCTCCTGGACACTGACAGTAAGCGCTCTTAATGTCAACATTATTTTTTTCCACAGCAATCCATAGGTTGTAGAACTCGGACTTTAGGTAGGTCTTGTCCCGTTGTGTTGGCTTCACAGACGCTTTAAAAATTCCAATTGTGTCAGTAGCATCAGCATACTCCACACTGTTGACATGCCCATCAGCAAACAAGCGATAGTCTTGAAAAGACTTGTAGGCGCGAAGCTTCCTTCTGTCATAATCGGGCCTGAACGACACCAAGTAATTAAATACGTCATATATTCCAATTTCCGGACATTGTGACAAATTGTTTGAGTAGCCTTGTAACAGGAATGGGTCACAGTTAATGTTCAGGTGTGAGAGTGTTTGGGGTGTGTAGCTTACATCGGAAACATCCTGGAAGACGGGCAAATCCAAGCTGGCAACACACTCGCACAAAGTGATCAATTCGCGACGAATGTAGCCTGTAAATGTCACACCACGGTCTTTCAAATACATCTTCAACTGTGGAACAGTCTTGGATAGGAACATACTTGATATTTTCTTCAAATAGTGATCGTAGACCAAAAGTAAACAATATCGTCTGTAGACAGAAACGGCACGTCAACCTTGTTTACGTGTTGTCATGCCCGCGGTCACGTGTCACAGTGGGCAGATAACTCTAAACGGCAAAACTGGAAAATGGCTTATTATGAAAGCGCATTCTGTCCCTCAAGCACTCCGTTTGTCCAATGTATTCTTCATGACACCCTTGGCATATAATAACATAAATAATATGTTTTGCGGAGCAGTCCATGTTAGAGCGTACATGAAATAATTGTTTCCTGTTTTAAACTTTATACATGAAGTTTCAAGTAGCATATTCACAAGTTCCACAATTTCCCCGTTTACATTTTGAGACTGCACTGAATTCTGTAGGTTTAATGCATGGAGTCGAGATGTGGCACGTGTCAATATGTGTTTTAAGAGAAGTTACGGCTTTGGCGTTTACTCTTTATCATTGTTACATGAGCCATAATTCGATTCATTTTCATATCAGCATTTAAAATTGGAACATTTTGTCTTATGATATGAAAAAAGTTCCGAATTCTTGTAGGTTGTGCGTTGAAACATAGGCCAGATTGACAGTGTTATTTTTTTGTTTATCACGAACTTTTCAACAGTGTCCTTCTGTCTATGTTTATTGCTTTCTTTATTCCATCTTCCACAAGAAGAACTGGGTATCCACGGGACTGTAGATATGATTTTAGTTCTGCAAGTCGTATGTTCCTTATTGTCGGTATTTGTGACACAATCATGCAGATACGTCTTGCTAAGTTATAGGAATGCTTCTCTTTATATGACTCTGGGTGGCAAGATGAAAAATGAAGGTATTGTTTAGTATCTGTAGGTTTATAATATATATCTGTTTCTAGATTACGTCCCACATAGTTTTACCATGATGTCCAAAATGGAATTTCAGAATAATTTGAGTCCATGGTGAAATGTAAATGTTTGTTCAATTTATTTAGGATGTTATAAAACAGAGTTAATTTTTCATCTCCAAAGGGCCATAACATGAAGCAATCGAAGTCAAGAAAACGTCGCCAATTTGTTCTAAAAGTATTCAGCGACTTCAGGTCCTAACTGTTCTTTCACTTTCGTTTCCAGAGTTTGATTTCCAAATAACCTAAAACTAACGTAGCATACGTGGGTGCCATTTTGGTTCCATTGCTGTACCCTTCATTGTCTATAATGTTCCCCATCAAAATTAAATGTATTATTATTCAATATGGAATGTAACACTTTCTATGACGAATTCCTTGGAGAATCGTGTTGGGAGTAATGCTGGATATTCGTGTAACCAGAATGATATAGCTTCAATCCCTAAATTGTGTGGAATATTAGAGTATAAATTTTTTACATCAAACGTAACTAGTTTGGTTTTTTCTTGAGTTTGTTGAGGTAAATAGTTTAGGAAATCCATCGTATCTCTAGTATAACTGTGCACTTTGGTAATAAAAGGTTTAAGCACTATGTCAATAAAATTACTCAACCGATGTGTAGCACAACTAGGTCCTGCAATTATCGGCCTATGTTTACGCAATGCAAGGAGGGAAAATGTACAAAGATAACAATATAATTACGTAGCTGACAATATAATCACGAAGCCAATAAGATTACGAAGCCAATAAGGTTGGATTAATGCATAAAGAAAACAATGTATTGTGTACACAAATCCAAGAGTGGGGGTGGAGTGATGTACAAGAATAACAACATAATAGGAAACCAATTGGATAGGATTAAAGATAACAATGAACGGATGAAGCCAGGAGATCATAGGACAACAGAGTATACACTGGGAAGGTAAATGCCTTGGTCCCGGTTAATGGCTGGCTTCTTTCTCTGGATCTCAATGCTGTCTTGAAGTTTCCACTTCTTCCAGTGGTTGATGTTGGTGTGTAGAATCTGGGTTTGTTGCCAAGAAATATGGTGCTCGGGACATGACCAACTTTGAAGAAGCCGCTTTAATGCTGTCCCCCTGCCAGCCCCTATGCTGGTACAGAAAAGTTTATGACACATTCACCATCCTAGACAAAGACCAGGACTACGTAATTATATTGTTATCTTTGTACATTTTCCCTCCTTGCATTTGTAAACATGTTTTATCTATATATATTCACTCTTTGTACTGACTCAGTATTCACCTGATGAAGGAGCAAAAATTAGCTCTGAAACGTCGTGTAAAGAATAAAAAGAATTTGTTATCCATACAAGTGTCATGTATTCAGATTATTTATTCATTGACACACTGATAAAATATCAATAATAAAACACCAATATCCCTAACTTATTTTGTCCAGTATAGTTGCTAAATATATTTAGCTTAAGACTTTCTTTATATAATTTTGGTCATGTGACAACGACTGTATACCTTACAGTACAATTGTACCATGGTCCATGTGGCCTAAAATACGGAATAACCTTGACTTGCATGCAAATAGATAAACGGAGCGAAGATGAATATCTGGTGGGAACCATCCAAAAAACAAGCAAAGGCAAGTCAATGTTTCCCCAACAAACATGGGAATACACTGTACAAATAAAAAATTGAGAACGTCTGTTACGACGTAAATTGTAAAATATGCCGCAGTTCTTATCACAATTTACCGCAGTTTATTACGTGTTACCGCGTTATTACAATTTACGTCATGTTACCATTACGTACCATTATGAGATCCGCGGCCGAGTCTTGCTGAACCTTCCACGTATGAAAATTTGTACGTCAGATGGTTGACTTGTGGTCATGTGGTTTAAAATTGTTATACCCCCTACCTATCAAGGACTAAGTACATAGTTATACCAAATAACTCCGTCCGTCCGAATTTTGTACAGCCAGTCGTTTGAGGAAAACCTTCTTTGTCTAAAGGTGAAGTGCAGTAAAATGTTTGATTATGTTATTTTACCTGGGGCAGACAATCCAGTGCTTGACATCAATCTATGCATTTGGGTGATGAAGTGGCAACCTTGGGCTGATCTGCTCTGAATCAGTTCACTTCCGGCACTAAGTTCTCGTGGTCTGATCTCAGACACATTGTGACTGATTATTGGCAAAACCGCTGTAACACCAAGGTATTATCAAATAGGTTCAAAGCCAGCCAGCCAATGATTAAAGGTTGCACCAAGATCGGGTGATCAGGCTTGCCGACTTGGTTTATACATATAACCGTATCTCAGTTGCTTAGATCGATGTTTATGATGTTGATCACTGGATTGTCTGGTCAAGATTTTATCATTTACGCAGTGCTTCCATATAGCTGGAATATTGCTGAGTGTGGAGTTAAACAAACAAACATGTATGTTATCGTTAAGCATTGATTTAAACAATATTTTATTTCCATTAATGTTTACATTTTTCATTATACACGACATAACAAAATGGAAATAGGATTAGCAAACAGGCCATATGGCCTATGTCAATGCTTCTCCGCATATAGTTCGTTATATCTTGACATAATTCTATGGAGCAGACATTAGGACATTAATGAATGAATCAAAACATAATAAAAATAAAGAAAAGAAAAGAAAGAATAAAGAACAAGATACCAAGTGCATTTTATGTTTATAGGTTTTTACTTGAATTCCGTAAAGCGGTTAATTTCAGTTATGTAATTCTGAACCGATTTTATAAGGTTTTCATTGTCTAAAGGAGATGAATCGTCATTGCCATGAAGTATAGTATATACGCTGAGGGTAATCGTTAAGCATAAGTGAATGAATAAAAGTGCTGCATGCATTAGTGCATGAAAGTGTACACAAAGTGTAGAATCTGTGTTCTTATTGTTCCATCACATTAAATTCACAGAGGGTGGCACCTGGATCAAGTATTTCCTTTTCGAGTATCAGGAGTTCTTTACAACAAAGTCGTAAATATACAAACAGATGAAATCATGCTGTATTAATGTATTTGATAATAGTGATGCGTTCGTATTTTCAGACACTAACATTTGCAGTTATTTCATCGATGGGTCGGATGCTGTTAAGGAAGGGCAGTGGGTATTTCATGATGGCCGGGATGTGACGTACAAGCCCTGGGCTCCGGGGATTCCCAAAAATGAAACAGGCAGAAATTACATTGTGGCTAGGAAGCATGAAAACTTTCGATGGCATAATTCGGATATACAGTGGGATTACAAGTGTTACATATGTGAAAGGGATATGCTGAATACACCTCTGTATTTGGGTCCTGTTACATAGCTGGATGTTGGAATACATCTCAAAGTGTATCCGTGTAAGACAACCTGGAACTGTGACGTGATGGGTAAACATGTGACCCCCGTCCTACCCTTAAGCCCCCTTGTCTCTCTCTATATATATTGAACACGGTTAATTCAGCGAAATAAGACTTTCCACATCCATAATAAATTCCGATTTGTACAATTCCGACCATTAGCATGTGTTTTATGAATCTTTTTCAAATAGTGATCATACCAGGTGTTAGTGAAAAGGTGAGCGTGTTAATCCATTACATGTATTTTGAATTTTAAAATATCTATGATTGATGATAGAAGTGACACATTCCGAATTGAGCGAAATTCAATTTGTAAATAGCTTAAAAGCCATGTTAAAGAAACCATATCTGAATTAATTGGAGCCACATTGGCACAGAACCGACGTGAATTTTTAATCTTTCGCGACTGCGATCTTATTATTTACATGTTCACTATCTTTATGAACTGAAACTTACATGTTACGTTCTCGTTTAGTGAAAATTAGAATACGAAGTACAAATTTATATTTTAATTTCTTTTACCTTCAAAATGTTAACTGACCTAGACTTTTCAAAATGAAATGATCAATCAATGTATCTGATGACCTACCTTTGCGCCGTTAAGAATAAAAAATGACGTAGTGTCACACCGATGACGTTTGGTTTTGTTTCTTCGCACAAACTTAGATTACTGACAGGCAAAGACTAACATATTCTACCTCTGAAATTAACGTAAAATTAACATAAAAATATCTGTAAAATTACAACATGTAGAGTATTATCTATAGGGATAAATATAACCATTTATATACATTACGCTGTGAACCAACCAATCTGTGATTAGGACAACCAGTCAACAAACATTCCAAGAAGTTATAAGTGGAAAAGATTCCTATTGTTCATCGTGCCAAGGAAGCAGCGACTGGACACTAACAATGATAACACACATGTACTCTGAACCCGAGGGTTTAACTTCAAATAGTATCCATACGGGCACAAATACAAGCAAAAATACGAAAAGCAAGCTTTACGGATGTCAACTTCTTTATTGTGAATAACACGACGTTTCGGAGCGTATACTCCCAACCATTCACCTGATGAAGGAGCAACCACAGGGGCGTGTCACGCTTAGTCACAGCGTTAGAAAGACATATAGGTATATAGACCCTACCCTAGTACTATATAAAAGGAAAGGGATGTAACGACGGAACCACCCCCTCCTCAATCAAAGATAGATTTCATAAGGTAAACTATTTGTAAGGCCCCGTCGAGGCCTACGGATCGAAAGCGAGATGATTTCCCTACAAAATGAGCTATAAATGGTCACAACAGGATCATTATTTCAAACGTTATACGACACGACTCACCGAAAACAGCTACCTCCGCAATTCCAAGCCAAAATCATGGATCACCCAAGACAGCGAAAACTCACCTGTTAAATTCGTTTATTAATTCCAGTCACGCTGACAGCACCTATGTAGGGCTAGATTCGATCGGCAGCGGCATTCCACGGGTCTAAAAACTTATTGCAACATATACAAATCATCTCCTCGACAATAAGCAGGCATTTTCTCCAAAACCATCGGCAATCATACTCACTTGTCGGCCATAGATAGCCTTGACATTTAAGTGACATGAGCAGTAAATTGTTAAGAATAATTTTAGAGGTTAAACATTTACAAATATAATTTCCTAAAATGAATCCATATCGAATGCATTTTTACAACCTCTAAAATTATTCTTAACAATTTACTGTTCCGTACATCATCCAAAATAGAAGGAATACTGCAAAGTTCATATTTCGCTCGCATTAGCAAACGGTCAAAATCTTACAGTAGATTATATTTTCCACCAATCGGATGGCCCAATTCAGTTTCTGCGGATCTGCTCAGATCACTTGAATGCCAAGGCCATCTGTGGCCGACAAGTGAGTGTGATTGCCGATGGTTTTGCCTGCTTACTGTCGAGGAAATGATTAGTAGATGTTGCAATAAGTTTTTAGACCCGTGGAATACCACTGCCGATCGAATCTAGCCCTACATAGGTGCTGTCAACATGACTGGAATTAATAAACGAATTTAACAGGTGAGTTTTCGCTGTCTTGGGTGATCCATGATTTTGGCTTGGAATTGCGGAGGTAGCTGTTTTCGGTGAGTCGTGGCGTATAACTTTTGAAATAATGATCCTATTGTGACTATTTATAGCTCATTTTGTAGGGAAATCATCTCGCTTTCGATCTGTAGGCCTCGATGGGGCCTTACAAATAGTTTACCTTGTGAAATCTATCTTTGATTGAGGAGGGGGTGGTTCCGTCGTTACATCCCTTTCCCTTTATATAGTACTAGGGTAGGGTCTATATACCTATATGTCTTTCTAACGCTGTTTCTAAGCGTGACACGCCCCTGTGGGAGCAACCATATACAATCCAAAACGTCGTGTTATTCACATTAAAGAAGTTGACATCCGTAAATCTTGCTTTTCTTATGCATTCCACTTCTAAATGCCCTTCAAAGATTTGAAGATAAAATACGTTCAGCAATTCCGAACATTATCATTTAATCTTCATTATAGTTGGATAGTTCTAACCAATGTTTCCATTTATTGCGAGGAGGCCAATATCAATGTCAAGTCATATTATATGAACGAATAAAATTGTCACTAATAGTAGTCCATAACGTAAAAACCGAGTGTACTTGACGCTCCACTAAAACGGCAACTAAAACTTGTGGGACAACTCCCATTTTATGAAAATGGACTTTATGATAGAAATATGTATTGTGAAATAAACCACGACTCGTTCTTCACTGATCTTTGCGTCTTATTGTGAGGCTATCTTATATCATGGGATAACCACGTAATAAATAGTGATAGGACCCATGAAGATAAGGGTTAGAATTGATCTTCAGCAACCCATACTTGTCCTAAGAGGCGACAGACAGGTTCGGGTGGTCAGGCTCGCTGACTTGGTTGACACGTGTCATCGGTTCCAAAATGCGTAGGTCGGTGTTCATATTGTTTATCAGTTATGTATCTGGTCCAGACTCGATTATTTACATACCGCCGCCATACAGCTGGAATACTGCTGAGTACGGCGTTAAGCAACAAACAAACCATATCATCAGATATCATTGTAAACTGGTGATAGAAACATACTATACACCGCAAAATATTACATAAAAATCACAAACATAAACAGTGATAAAACCATTCTGAGCCATGTCACACACGTACCGACCCATCCTTTCCGGGAACAGCCAGCTAAACAAGTTAACGAATCGTCCAACGTCGCAAAAAATCGAAACGACTTTTTCTGATGTAACACGGAATGCACGTGCATACAGACGGTATAAAACAGCCTACGCGACACGTGAGCAACACAGTAGTAAAAAGAACACAAAAGTATTCCACGTTTGAGGCAAACCGAAAGAGAGCTGTCGGAATGCCCCAACAAGGAGCTAACCACACCGTCATTGCCAAAACCTACGTCTGCACTCAGTCATGGACTGTTGCATTCGTGACAAACTCGTGTTATTCCGGGACAAGCCGAATAGCGACGTCTTGGAGGTTACGGAAAGGGGCGAGTGGTGACGAATGGGACTGTTGCAACGACTAACACAAACAGTCAATGTCGTCACGTAGTCGTGTCGACATCATTCGTGGAGACAGGACGTGTGTTTCATAGATTCCAAATATCTTGGTCGAAATGGGTTGCCAACAGACTAATGTGTAAGAAATACAGTTTGCTCTACCCCCATGTATAGTGGAAAAGTGTTGTCACTGATGTATCAACTTTGAAAATTTACTCCACATGTCTACCATAAAACGTTTTGTAAGCTTTAGTGAGGCTTGAATGTTGTAGCCTTGATCGAACAACTTCTGAGCAAGAGTGGTATGACGTAAGTCAGCGTTAAGTCACAATTCAGAAACCATATATATCATATTGCAAATCGGTGTATACTTTATGTAATACATAAGACAAGAAAAACTGATTTTTGTTGGTATAGTGGGGCGGTTAAGGCAAAAATTGTGCACTTTGGGTTAAAAGCACCAAACTTGGCACACTTATATATTGAACTATTCCGAACATTTCTGGATATGGATCCACCTCAGCAGTGCCCCCTGGTGGCTGAAAATCCAAGATGGCCGCCATTTCGACTAAAATGCAATCGATGTACAATATATCATAATTATCTTGTCAAATTTCGTATTCCATAGAGGATTAATTGGAACAGTGAGGTACATATTCCCAATTTATTACACAGCGCCACCTGGTGGTGATGAAAATCCAAGATGGCCACCAAAATATTCAGAAATTGCCTTGTTATACTGATATATTTAAAATATTGTGAAAAAGACATTTTAAATAGCAACAAATGAATGTATATATTTGTGCACTCTTATGTATGATGATCTGTTGGTATTATGCTTTATAATGTAAGAGTATTTCTGTTAGTATTTTACAAATGCAAAGTTTCAGAGAACAATTTAATGCAGTACTTATTTGCAAGTAAACGATTCTGTTGTATTATTAGTGAATTGAGTGAGTTTAGTTCTAGGCCACACGCAATATTCCAGCTATATGGCGGCGGTCTGTAAATAATCGAGTCTGGACCAGACAATCCAGTGATCAACAGCATGAGCATCCATCTGAGTAATTGGGAACCTGCTGACATGTGTCAACCATGTCCAGCGAGCCTGACAACCGATCCCGTTAGTCGCCTCTTACTACAAGCATAGGTTACTGAAGATCATTATTCTAACTCGGACCTTCGATTGGGTCTGTTTCCAGTGACTGATCATGAATATTGAAACTGTAGAAAGATGTATTGTACTGATATTCCTGGCCATATCTTAAACAAAGTAGGGTGGATATTTAAAACGTACTTTCCAGATTGTATGAAAAGAAACTATTTCTCTGTGATTGCATAAATTTCATCAGAAGAATGTAATACATGACCGATGCTCACGGTGTTGATCACTGGATTGTCTGGTCCAGACTTGAGTATTTACAAACCGCCGCCATATAGCTGGAATATTGCTGAGTGCGGCGTAAAACTAAACTCACTCACTGGAAACACTTTCCTTCACAACTGCACAAAGCAGTGCACTTTGGACCAGCTTTGTAACTTTTACAAAGGCCCGTGCACGACTTCGTACAGGTGCAGTATCAGTGTTCACGAATGGTGTTTCAAAGTAACTGGACATTGGGTCCTGTAAGTTTCAGATGTCTGTCTGACCCATTAAAAATTCACAGGACCCATAGAATAAAATTAGACGCTCATTACAGATTTAACATTTCTTATAATTGGCATTGAAATTATTAACACATATATGATATATCAACAGCAAACAAGTATCCCATGTCACATATAACAACTTAAGTCAAAGTCATTGTGAAATATACAGTCAGACACTGGGGCAGGTGGGTTGTAGACTTCTATCGGACCTTTGGCAAATCTGCCGGATTTGTCAGAGGGTCAGGCACTATTCGTGAACACTGGCAGTATGTCAGTTCATAACACTGTTCCTGTGCCTGACCTAGCGTTGTCCACTATGGTATCCATGTTTTATCACATGCCAACTTCCAACCCCAGTCTGCAGGACGTGGCAGAGATGCACATGACCTTCCTGTAATGTGTGTTGTTTTAGGGTTGCCTTTGTCTGTCTGGCTTTTGTCTGACTGACGTTCCAAGTCACACTAGTTCTGTCATTTAAAAGAATGACAAACAGCTCAAGGAATTGCATTGCGTTGTCAGATAAAATACAATACAGGTATCTGCTGGGGCATCTGCCAGTGACAGGAATGCTTGGTGACTTCAGGATATACATTCCAAGTATCCCAAGCAGTTTTCTTCACAATCCCGGCCAAAAAAAATGAAGTAACATCGCAATTGGTGAAGGCATGCAATACTGACAATGCCATTTATTTTGATGGAAAGAGGGTAGTTCAATTTAATGTGCAGCTATATATCCTTTGTGCTTGCCTAGGCCAAATGATATCCATACTCTGAAGGTATCTGTTGAATGTTTGTTATCGTTATGACAACAACGTCTGTGTAAAGCAGTACTAATCAGGACCGTTTTAGCGCACCACGTCAAGCAGCAGATATTGCAATACAAGACGAGTGGGGGCTTCTTCGTGGACTCTTCTGTCAGCTGTTTCAGGAGAGGTTACAACTCTTGTCTCAAGGGTGCTGTAAATTTGTTTTCCTTCAAATTATGTTGAAGAAACCTGTTCAGCATGCAGTGCCAAAAGCTCATCTTTGTTCTCATTAACTGAGAAGAAGCTTTCTCAGTTACTTCGCACAAGTGATGATGCTTTGACTATTCTTCTTAGACCCTTGCCACCTTTTTCTATGGTGAATGTTTTAAGGCTGTACGTTTAGGTGTCCCAAAGAATATCCAGTCTGTCCTGGTGTTCAAGATACTGGAACATGTATGGCAGAAATACATTCTGGATATCGACTTGAAACATTATGGATGTTCTGGGATGAAGCATCTGCACAATCATAGGGCCATCAAGTATCACTGCAGAAACAGCTGGAGTAGCATCTGGTGGCTCCGCTTGTATATGTTGAGGTTGTTCAAGAAGGTCTGTACGCGATCTCATTCCTCCCATCTTGGACAATAAAGGAGGCCATGGTTGATTTTCATGCTCGAAGAAAGTCCCCTTCTCTTGGTAGACATGATATGTACAACCTGGTAAACAGAGCGCACAGTAACCCTCAAGTGATGCACAATGAAATAGGAAGACGAAGAGTCTTCAGTCTTAAAAACAGTGGCAGCTTGCTCTTTCTTACTGGTTCCTTTATTGGTTTTGATCTGTCAATGAACCTTTCTTTTACAAAACTCTCATATTGAATTGAATTCTTGAATCATTCTAGACACTTCTGGTCCTGCAACCACCCATCCTGATGGGTTTTCTGTCAGTTCAACTGCCCCTCCATCTCCTTTCACAAGAGCATTGATTTCTTCATGAGCCCGATCTAGTACCATGGCAGGGAATGGTCGTTTAGTTTTATGTTCTACAAATCCACCAGAACAAAATGTGTGGTACAGTGCTGAGTGTTCCACTGATAAGGAAGACATGTTTCTGATGTGAACTGAAAGCGAACGTGCATAGATGACATGATCTAACATAAAGACCCATGGTATTACTCTGACAAGTGATGCTACATACTTTGGGGAATCTGCTTTTCGATTGCACCCACCAGGCACAATGTGCAAAGTTCAAGTTCAGGAACAAAGGACCAATACTGAAACTAGGATTGAGAAGCTGACTTTGCATCACACCAACTTCTAAAAGTAAAAAGGTCTTCTTTGTTTGATTCTGTTTCCTGACAGTGAGCATGTGCCTGGTGCTATTGTAGGAATAGTGTAGCGGCTGTGATCTGATGGACATGCCTTGTTCTAGCAAGGTGGGTACACTTGATGAAGGAATCAGCAAACCCAGCTACGCAAATTGCAGTTGTCCGTCAAATCCGAGGATCCTGAACGCAGCTATTTCAATACCCAATCCACCAAACCTGATATAAGGAAACTGGCATCATCATATGATTCCGGAAAATTCCACTGGATTGTTTTAGCATTTGCATACAGGTAGATGACCTGGGTGTAACTGCTCAACAGCTTTCTTTGCCACATTCATTGAATGTTGTATCGTAGCAACAGAGTGTGCACATTCTAAAAACAGTGGCATAAGCGCAATTGTTGTTGGAGGGTCTGTTAGTGCATTGTATGCTTCCCATGAGAAAAAAACATCATTATTACCTAGTTCTCATAATCAAGTATTGTGTTAACACAATGTTCATCTTGAGTAAAAGGTCATTTCAAAGGCGGCATATAATGATCCGTCTTGGTAAAACATAAAATGGGGGTACACTGGTATAGACGAACGGCAGCTTGACAATGATCTTCTTATTTCTTCCATCAGTTGAACTTTGTTTGATGTTCCCTCCCATTCATACCTTTGGGTGCCTCATTAAGGAAATATCCATCACAAGAATGCTCTCCAAAATGCATCGACTGCTACAAGCAGCCATCTTAGATTGTTCAAAGGAGAAAATTCCAATACTACTTGCAAAAGTGCTGATCTCATTTAAAAAGGCCATACACATATGTGTATTAAAAGAATATATTTTAAAATCCATAGCTATAAAACAATAAACATTGTGGAACATAATAACGTTGATCAATACTGTATTCATCATGTTATTCATGTGTTAATTATTTTATAAATAACAAAAAGTAATACTTTAAATGTACAAGGAAAATCATTTTGGTATTAATAGCTAGAACATTCAGTAACAAGGAATTTTTTAAATCCTAAATTAAACTGATCTGAACAAATAATACTGACATTGTGTACAAACATTTGAAACATTCTATACAAGTCTAAATTTGGCGGCCATCTTGGAATTTTGTCATCACCAGGGGGCGCTACATGCTAGATGTAAATTACATACAGCACTATGAAGACAATTCCTTAATAAAATACTGAATATGACAAGATAATTATGATATGTTGAGCATGGGCTGACATAGTTAGAGATTTCAGTCAAACTGGCGGCCATCTTGGATTTTCGGCCACCAGGGGCACTACTGAGGTGGATCCATATCCAGAAATGTTTAGAATTGTTCAATGTATCAGTGTGCCAAGTTTGGTGCTTTTAACCCAAAGTGCACAATTTTGACAAAATCCTCGGAACCACGGTCAAGCACATCCTGCTTGACTGTGTTGAATTCTCAATCATAAAGGGATAAATATTTCAATATCAAAACAGTAGTAAGGACCTTTTTAATAATGTTAATTATCATTTAATCATTGATTTTTTAAAGAGATAAGATTTGGTAAATGAATTTTGATACATGTTTTGTAAATAGATAGGGTTGTATAATTGGTAGTTTAGATTATCAACTTCGATTGTTGGTGGCTGTACCCTCAAAGGGGTTGAAGTATTGTAAAATTGATGTACCCAAAGGAGGTGCGTAAGTATCTCAAAACATTTCAAGTAAATTTAAGAATTCTACTAGGTTTATAATCGTAGTGTCCAACCTTATGTCGTGTAATAACGAGCTACGTAACAGTAAAACGGACCCGTCCTAGTTGAGTTTTCGTTTTGCAATTACATTGTCGCCAATTCTTTGGTATGTTACGTTATGCTCAAAGGAAGAAAACAACATAAAAGAGAAACAGTACATCTAGTAACTTTAAAGGTCACATACAACGTAAAACACAACTTTGTAGGTCTGACGTATACCTTTCGGTATGGACTTACACCAGAAATAAATCGTCAAAATGCAAATTCAACTACGAAGTTGAAAAATAACGCAATGAAATAAACCGCGCGAAATCGGAGTTCAAACGTTATTCGCCTAATTGTCCTGGCTTTTCTACCAGGAAGAGCAGTGTTTTCAACAGCTGGAATGCGCTCATAGCACGTGCGCACCCATTGAAGAGGCCGAGTTCGCGGCGGGAGGCGGGTTCTCCGGTGAAGACTCGCTGAAGGCTTTGAATTGTGAGCTATTTTTTCTGTAACATTGATATGTCCCAGGCGCGAACTTTTTGTATGTTATGACAGTAGATTACCATTTTAACTGTTTATATAATTTCATTTGTCTGTTTCACCACACGTTGTTCTTACCGGAGTCACTTTCTCAGTTCGATGCGCCCAATGTCATTGAAATGGAATTGGCGTTAACTTCTACCTGTGATATGAACAGATATGTCTATGTCAAGGTAAAACTCAATGTCTTGTTTTATTGACACCTGTGTCTGCCTGCCATATGTGCTAATGACAATATTTACAATGGCTACGATCACTGATACATGCAATTTACAGACTTAACACTAATCAGGCTATACACCATAAACAAAATGCATTGGATTTATATGGCCCGAGTTCGATCTCTGTCACGGTAATAGCAATTACACAGCAGACGGAGCGGGTGTGATATGGATTGAACCTTACTTGACGTAATATTATGATGTCTCTGTTGATTGCAAAAATGTCATACACAAGAGAATGAGCATATATTTACAAAACCCAACATCTCTATACACACACAATGAGCCGTGAGGGCTAAGCGATGGTTGGCCGGTACACGTGAGTGCACACCCGCTCTGACTGGGTTCGGTATCTGCTTTGGTTTGCAAAGGAAGTAAACCCAGGTACAAAATATTGCACTTTTGATTTGCGTTCGTATGCTTTTGGGCTGCGCGTAAACACTGGTCATAATCAGCTTATGTTATAACCAATGGCATGAATCAGTGACCGGTGCATGTTTTAAATTATGTTTTGAGTTTTTTGGTTGATGTGACTGGCACAGAGAAGTAAATGATCATTGTTTGAAGCGAACGCATCGATCTGGAAACTGTTTGTTGTAATAGCTTGTTAAAACAATAAATATGTTCGGGAAGGAATACGGTCGCGTACAGTATGGTACCAAGAGATTCTTTTTACGTTACGACATGAGACGACCACCCGGCAGGAGAAGTTACTATAGACCGTGTGTCATCCAGGGTTTCAATTATGTTCAGAACTTCAATGAGCTTCAGGCCTTTCCATTTCCCCGTCAAAAGGCTGTAGGAATGCATATCTCCTCCCACACCAATCCACGGCTGTCGCGTCGAGAGAAACTGGACCGATCAGTCTACATAGCAAAGGCGAAAACTAAAACTGGGACCGGCTACGCGCTGCTGTTACGCGGCGCTGTTACACTGCATAAGGTTGACTGCATGCAGAATCATTAAACTGCACACTCATCTAAGGAAGAGACTTCGCTGCAAAGGGGTATAAGTAGTGTAGCTGCGGCACATTGAATAGATTTAACCCATCTCACGTGATCGCCAACTACCATATCGGCAATAGTGTACACATTTAAAATGGAAATATATTTCGATTTGCGCCCTGAATTCGGTATCAGCAGGTATGTCTCCAGGGCGGTTTTAACGTCTGTTGTATGCACGTTTTAGTGAGTGAGTATAGGTGAGTTAATATTTAACGTCATCATCGGATATATTCGGCCTGTATCGTGACAGGAAATCACGTTCAAAGGCGCTATAATTTAACTGTATGAATTTAATGTCGGCATCATCCACGTCAAAGGATAAGGTTCAGTTAAGGAGCTGGGGAAGGACAGCGGACTTGATACACGCTGGGTTCCGCCCAGAGCGTGTACGGCTTTTTGAGGAAAATGGGGGTGCACAGTTCATTTTACTTTTTTGCGAGAGTTTCAGCCGATTAGTTTCAGGGAAGGGCCTCTGCGTTCCCTCTGGATCACGCCGGCAGGGTTCCACTCCCAGACTCGTCCTGAACGTGACTTTCATGCAGTTTGAGCACCTTACCGCGCTTTCTCCGGCATATACTTCATATTCACCATAGTGAAACCTCCATCACTTCATCGCTGACTTTGCGGAAATCACTTGACTGAAAGAAACTTTACCTCTCCATTTTGCCACTACGTATTGTCTTGGAAATTATATTAATATTTATATAATTTTGATAATGCTCGGCAAGCCCGTTTTCATTTTTGAAAGGAACCCCAGGAGACCAAGAACCAGAAATCTAGGCTTACATTTGTTTGGGGCTTTGGCATTTCCAGAAGGGGCAAAAGCATGGAAAATAAATGTAGTTCAGAGAGTCAATAAGACTAATTAATACCACTGTTGTGCAATGCTTTGCGTGCTATGTTATGCCGCGTATCCTACGATTCGCTTTGAGGCATGTCCCTCAATGATGAGGAACTAACTCGCTATATAAAATATCCTTATTTGTTCGTGTATGATTTGCCGGAACCGCAATCATTTTACCGCTTCATACATTGAACAATAATCTTGCCCAGAGGGTTTATTGTTACCGGCGGGAAAACTTTATTTGCGGGTTCGAAGAAGCGTTTACGTGTCCTTTCAGAGATTCGACACTGAGGTGGTACATTCCTGTAATCAGTCGACAACTATACTGGGTTCTGCCGTTGAGACCGATGTTACTTGTTATGCTCGCTGGATGGCTACGTTGGAAACGCTATTACATTTCAGTATGAAACATTACTGTCATCGTTCGAGATAAATGCATGTGATTTAATCATTTACATCTCCATTTTCGCGTGTGCGTTACTTCCATTTCAAAACCGCGTTTTCTTGAAATCCCTTCGATGCTGCTGCTTCATGATGCAGATGAGGAAGCATTCAAAGCCAGCCTGTTTCAAGGGCGGATCTCCTAAGTGGTTCTTGACCACGAAATTTTGCTGGGATGCGGTCTGCGTCGGGATCGGTTCAATTTGTGGCTGTGAGTTTTGGATACCCGTCCTATTGCACAAAACGCACGTGATGCGTCCCCTGAACTATGCTTATTACGTTTGAGTTTCGCGGGGCCGGACTTCATAAAGATTTACCGCCGCGCAGCGGCGAAGTCCGGCACGGATTTTCTAATATCTAGGATCAAATGTGTTGGAGGCTTGTTGGATACAGATCTGTCGGGATAATAGAAGGCGATTTTCATCATTTACCGGCCTGGGCCAGGCAAAGAGTTGCACGTTCCACTGTAGCCGGAGTTGTACGCATGCTTTTGCGTACGAAGTCGGAAGGGCAGCAGATCCGCCTTTCTGGTCTGAGTTATAAATCAGACGCGGAATGCGGCAAACACATATGTACGGTAGGGAACGGAGGACATTCTCCGGCATTCTTAACGATTCGGCATGACGCATGGAAGCTAGCCGATCTACGAATGTTACCGGGATAAATCCAATGGGTTTGACTCGATTGTAGGTAAGCTGCTCGCCGCTTAGACATAATAAATCAATGAGCAAAAGGCTCAATTAAACGTGAACTAACATTCCTTTTTAAGCTGTTTACATGGTGTACAAAATAATGTCTGTCGCATAAGAAATCATGATTTTTACCAACACAAAAAAGATTTCAAGATTCTCAGCGTTAAATAAGGATATTTCTGGGTGAATGTAGTTTATGGTAAGCATTAAGGGTGACTATTCTTTCGGTTAGTATGGAGTGTATCTATTTGTATGCCCTGATCCTTAGACTTGAGAGAGTACATGGGATAATTGGAGCCGCAATCCAGGCCGCATGCAATGTGTGTGTGTGTGTGTGTGTGTGTGTGTCTCTGCGTGTGTGTGTATGTCTGTCTGTCTCACTCTCTACCTCTCTCTCTCTCTGTATTTCCCTTGCTAATTACAACTTGTTTAATGGATTCATATACATTGGTGAAACCACTACGTTAGGTGTTCGTTATGATTCGTTGTCGTAATGGATAAATGCACAAGAGTTAGTGAGTTGTGTAAGGCACCCACTGTGCCTTTTGCTCTTAAAGCCTTCCTGACCACCCACCAAACCACCACATGACTGAATTCTTTTATTCATCATTAAGCATTGTTAAAAATTTGTATCATTTGCTATTATATATAGAATATTTGTTAATAAAGAGATCCTTTTGCTATAAACATACATTTCACTGTGGTTGTTTAATTTTGTCTGTGTATATTTTAAATTTTAGATTGAGTTTCTTAAAACTCCCTATAAACCGACATCCCTCTAATCCTGACATTTTTCACCTGGCCCGAGCAATGTCGGTTTAGAGGAGTACACTGTATAGCAGAAATATTGAGATGCGCACATAGAAATTTTTGAATTATGGTGTGAGCTCGTACCTTTGATTGTAAAAAGAGAATGGACGTACCTCCTATTTGTCTGCTCGTGGTTGTAGGTTACTTTGCTGTCTGTCTTGGCCATTGTCTGGGATCATATCAA
Source organism: Haliotis rubra (assembly GCF_003918875.1). Lineage (NCBI taxonomy): Eukaryota > Metazoa > Mollusca > Gastropoda > Lepetellida > Haliotidae > Haliotis > Haliotis rubra. The sequence goes on from NW_025766691.1 coordinate 19,122, forward strand.
TAAAAAAATATCCCTTTGGGCCTCTTGAAATCAAAATGTTGTAAATTTCAGTTATAAAACAGAAACAACAGCCGTCACTACGCAACAGGTAGGGAATCCGTGCATGTATACATAAATGCAACAATGAAATCACAATGCGCTGAGATTCTAAGAGACGACCAAATGGGAGAATATGAACATCCCTCCTGCTGTCGGAATCTTGACCAACACGAACAATATTAGCCATGCTGTCTGGGTATACCGATAGAGTGAGACGGTGGAACACACGTGAGGATCCCTGTCCGTTGTGACAGTCTGAGACAGTAGTATAGTCGTCATTACCTGTGTATATCGATGGGCATAAAAGCCCAACAGTTCTTGCTGCTACGCAGCTAGTCCATGTAATGCATGGATATGTTCAGCTTTACAATGCAATAATAAACTTTTATGTCCTCCACAAACCAAATAGCCAGTTTTCATGTCCTACATGGCTCTGATGCAGTTGCAAATTTATTCTTACAAACCGTATATTGCCTCGTGGACATGTGCCGTACGCGTTAAACCGATCACGATAAGGGGACGTGTGTATTCAGAAAGCTCATTGAACTATTTGATTATCGGGACAAGATCTAGTAACTTTACAGTACAAAGTTCGTGATTGTGGCTCTAGTCTTGCCAACACCATTTCCACACATACCACCACGTGACTACAGTACTCCTTGATATGATTAAAATACTTTTCAAAGCTTGTTATACAACTGTAAGACTACTCAATGACATGTTTTCCAAAGTAAAAAGGTTACGTCGTCATAACGTAAAGTGGGGATTTCCCCAATGCGGAAGTGTTTGACTATATCTTGACACACACGGAGTTTTCAGATTATATACCACACAGTCATGTGGTCGTGTATCGTCATGCTGTCTGTGCTACCCGTATACTGTGAGTATGCTAGTAAAGGGAATATGTTGTATGTATGTATGTTATTGATAACGATGTATATCAGATCTATATGTTGTGGAATTAAAATTTATTATGAATTTATTTCAGTATCTCTAATAAATACGTAAGATAATTTGTACTGGACAATATATTATGTCAATAACATTCTGCATACAACTGCATAAATAAAATTATTTGTAATGCATATTATCAAACGTACAGGGGTTACGTTTCAACATTTCAAGATTTGGTGATGTGTGTAAGAAAATTATAAATCATTTTCTGAATTAGCAGTTTTGACCGGTGACGTTAAGTCTCATATCAATTGCCCTGAGTGAATGAGATTAGTTTTACGCCGCACTCAGCAATATTCCAGCTATATGGCGGCTTTCTGTAAATAATCGAGTCTGGACTAGACAATCCAGTGATCAACGGCATGAGCATCGATCTACGCAATTGGGATACGATGACATGTGTCAACCAAGTGACAATTACCCAGAGAATCAGGCATTGGCTGTAATACTTCCTAGTACAGCCGGGCTTAAAGACATAGCAAATACACAACTGTCTGAATCTATTGCCCGTGTCGCAAGAATATACTTATCTAATAATTCGTCATTTCTGGACAAGCTAATTTCTGGACATGACTACACACAATAACCAACGCCTCATAAATCTGTCCAATATCCATGAAAGTCAGTCATATCGCAGGAAATCCGAAATCATATACTGGAATACGAAATCCGAAATCGGCTAGAGACATACACTTATGACAATACACAGGTTATATTTATCATTTTCAGTTTAGACGCATCTATTTACTATTGTCAGTAATAGTGAACACGTTCAACATGGGTAATGTTCTTCGATGTTGGCCTGGACTCTGGTATCTGGTACGTCTTAGACAGTTCTTTCACGATCCTTTTTATTTATCTGTTTATGTACGTTTGTATAAGATTAATGTCAGGACTATTGCGACAGATGGGAATAGGTGGTTTAGGGTGGATAGCAGCTGGCCCATGTTTCTCGGGGTATGCGCGTCATACTTCTTGGAAGTATTTTAGGAGGTTTTCTTAATTTTAAGTCTTCTTACTGCAACAGACTATAGTTGCCCCCATTGTTTACCTATCTATCATGGCCGACTGAATCTCTCTACCTTGAGGCAGGCAATAGGGTGCAACACCGTGGGTGTCCCTCCTGATCTTCAGCATAAGTGATAAACCTTTCATAACCCCGTTCTTATCCCCATCATCTATCGGACACGGGTTGGTGCAACTTACATAGTGTTACAACTTGACTCCAAACCCTTACAGGGTCACTATTATAGAATACCCTTTCATTTACACACTTGCATTGATAACGAACCCGTATATTGTGTCTTCATCTGGGAATATCATATTTACAGTCTGAATGCAGGTTACTCTTCTTTACAGAGAGTAGACTCTGGGATCGTACGTTCCAATCAATCGATAACAATATAGTGGGTTCGTAAAATGTTACGTGTTAAACTCGCTAGATGAAGACTACGTTACTGATATCACATGTCATGTAAACATCACTGTCATCGTTCACAGAGATAATCAGGATTAAATCATTCATATCTACTATTGTCAAAGGTTCACGCCCATTACCCTAATAGTCTGGATTTCACCTAACACTTCAGTTTACCTACCTACTTCTACTGCAAGTGGACTCCACTCTCATTTCTGCCGAAACCTGGAGTTTCATAGAGACAAATCCAACTCGTATATTATGTGCCTGTGGGAAAACTGTATTTACGGGTTGAAAGACGCTTACGTTTTCTTTCAGGAGATTAGCCACTGAGGTGGTACGTCCCCGCAACTCAATCAACAACTTTACTGGGTTCGTTACTTTTAAATGTTACTTGTTATACTCTCCTGCTGATGACTACGTTGAAACTATTACATTTCATGTAAACATTACTGCCTCATCGTTCCAGAGAGATAATAATCATGATTTAACTTCATTTTACATCTACTTCATTTTCAACGTATGTATTTAAACATATTTTCTAGGGCCTTCATTCCGTACTTTGCTTTAAGCTTGCAGATGAGGAAACATTAAAGCAGCTCTGTTTCAAGGGCGGATCTCGGCCGTGCTGTTGCGAGTCAGCATTGGTATCGGGTTCGAGTCTGTCGGGATCGAGCTTGGACTTACTCGTTACAATGGACCAAGGCAAAGTTGCACACCCACGTTCACTGTACATGCAAGTTGTACACATGCTGATTACAAGTGGAAGGAGAAGAACGGCAGATCCGCCACTGGCCTGGTCCTCGTCAGAGCACTGGCGGAGATGCACAATGACAGATGTACGATAGGAGTGGGAGGACATTCTCAACATTCTTCAGTAACGAGGGCATTAAATTCTTCGTGTATGCAAGCAACTTGGAATCTCTTTTCAGAGGAAACTATCCACTTTGAAATTTACTCAGATTACTGGACATTATGCCCAAACGTGGAATCACGACTTAACTAAACACTGCTTTCAATGCTTATGCTCTTTGGTAATCCTCACGTATTTGTACCAGGACCATGTAAAAGTAAGTGTATGCATTCTGTAGAAAAATGCATGTTTTGTTTTATCTCTGTACTTTATATTGAACCTAAGGCACGATTCTGTGTAGTTCTGTATTTTTATTCCATTTGTATTGTGCTATATTTCATGCATATTATTGCATTGTGGTGGTGTGGTGTGTGTGTGTGTGGTGTGTGGTGTGTGGTGTGTGGTGTGTGTGTGGTGTGTTGCATTCTGCTGTGTGAGGCGTATGTGATTGTTTAGTCGTATGTGGTGTGTACCAGTCAACGATCAGCACCCAGTTATCGATAAACACAAGAGTAGTTTGGGAGAGTGTCAAAGAAACATCGCAGTCAGGTTGGGCTTTGAGTCGGCTGGAATCGAACTTGGACTCAATGTCATGGTGATCGAATAAGACAAAGTTTCACACTCACATTATATGTAGACTAAATCTACATACTTACTAAGTGAAAAAGTGGCTGTACGTTTGAAATAGAGGACACGCAAAACATCTCTACAGTCACCATGGACATAGTGTGTTATATGTAGTTGGGCTATAGCAACAGTGTGGTCTCACAGCTCAATTGCTGTGATCCTGCTCATTACAGAATTCATGTCTGATGCTTACCTATGTTTCAAGATTAAATATTGTTGTTTCAACTAAACCTTTCTCGTTTATTTCTTCATTGAACGTGGGTATGATATGTCTATGTTAGTCTCTGTGTATTTGGTGAAAGTCCACCTGTCGTAGTTTCATCTGTCCCAGACGATAATCACGTGATGTTCTTAACATTATATCTACCATGGTAAAGAGTCCTTCCCCAATACCCTGTCGTTCACTGCTAGACACAACTGGAGAGAATCAGGTGGTCAGAATTTGTGACTTTGCTGATTGTTTGTCAGAATAATGACGTCAGCTTTGATGCTTTCCCTCAGGGTTTGTCGGACCCTCAATTACCCTCGTCGTGATGCAGTAGTTTCCTGTTCTTGTCTCTGGTGTTTCATAACATTCACGCAGCTTGTCTGAAAACGAGGACCTTTGAACGCTACTGACATCATCAACATGATGACATGGATATATTTGATCATATGAGACAATGTTGAATTTTAAAAACAAATGTTTCAGTGATTAATCTGCATGTTGTAATCCGTGAGGGCTGTTTCATACATCTTAGTGGAGTCTGATGGAGCTCAATTAGCCCATTTACTTTAATTCAAGATCACGACTGATTGATGTGGGCAAACACAGCAACCGGATCTCTGCCTGTTGAGTCTCCCTATGTTCCAAACCCACATACATCAAAATGCCCATTCTGTACTAAATGCTCTTTGGAGTAGTATGATATGAATTGTTTGTTCATGTCCATCTACTGCTCTCGTCGCAATCATCATCATAGTATCTTGTGTAAAGCACGAAACGCCATATACTATGTCGGACTGTCGGCCTGGTTTACGCTTGGTCATGGATTCCGCACACCGTCAGAGATCTGTTAAAAGAATGAATAAAGTGCGTGTGTGCGTATTTCCGGGTATGCCATGCATCTGCATGCATTATGTTTTACTATTATATATACACCGCACAAACTCAAACTACAAGAAACACCATTGTCAACAATCAGTACCCAGTTATCGATAATACATCATATACCATGTCAGACAGTCCGTTATTGGGATTTTGGTTTGTAAACATTATCCACAGCCTCACACACTGACCGAACTGTTTTACGACACAAACTGGCATTTATTAAAACATTTGTTTATCAATAATGAATTCAGAGTAAGAATGATGTGGAAATTGCTCTCTCAAAGACGCCAAATATCTCAATCGCGTCCTCATGACAAAGTCTGTAAACCGCTCAAAGAGATGACACCTCACTAGTTATAGCAATGATAAAGTGATATTCAAGTGCTCTAAAAATAAATAAAACAAAGAACTGACCATGTTCCGTCCATTAATCAACAAACTTATTCTTGATGTCTCTTCAGCTCTTCAATGAAACACGCCAGCCGCTGGAAGGATAAATGTAAATCCAACTAAGGTTCCATGCAGGTAGCAAAGGCACTGTAAGAAGTCCCATGGTCCTTAGTATGGTGATCTACCTTCAGTTGTTGGCGATCACTAGCCCATTTTTACGTGTAATGTCTAAAGGAACACTTTTAAAAATAATGCAGAATAGTTTTAAATCTTTTGTGATACTCCTAGTTTATTTTACAGTCCGTCGATGACTGTTTATTTTCTGTATTTTATGAATTATCTACAAACATTTCTCGTCACTATATGGCTGAAATATTGCCGGGGTGACGTTAAATTTTAACTCACTCGCTCACTTCAATGAAACATGCCCACTGGCAGGGTCCAAAATGTCTTCCATCCTCCTCCTGTTCGTTATGCTTCCTGTTTACCAACGAGTTAACAGTATCATGTCGTGAGTTATGAGTCATGCTAAGAAATTGATGAAATTCAATGTTCTCAGCATTTTGGTGCTATAAATTAGACATTATCTTCGCTCGATACGGTGGTAAATATCCATCATATGATACATTATTTCAACACGTCGCCCTGTTTATGTCCGGTAGGCAGATTATCATTGAGCGTGAATGGTTCTCCTTTTCTCCAACAATCAGGGTAAGGATGCAATTGCAATGTGCGGTGGTGGTTCCTGGCTGACCACGTCAAGCTATCGGCATTTCAGGAATTACCATCTCAATTCTAAAATGCCAAGATGAAAGCGAAACAACTAATTATATAAAACATATTTTCAAACTTCAATTACTACTGTTTAATGT